>NC_132790.1:92712500-92947500 GCF_048418805.1 Vulpes vulpes
CGGGAGCCTGACGTGGGATTCGATCTCTGGGTCTCCAGGATCGCGCCCTGGGCCAAAGGCAGGCGCCAAACCGCTGCGCCACCCAGGGATCCCCTTATGGAATACTGTTATGTTCAACTTTACTTACAGGGTGTTAAATCCTTAGAACTAAGGTATCCCCCAGAAAAAGATTAATGGAAACATCGATTGCTTTTCAGACTTGATAGTTGCTGCTTCAAAAGGTGGTCTTATACAAACACTAAATTAAAAAAAAAATCTTTAGAACACAATGAATCGCTTTTATTTCGGTATGCATCCACATCTGAGCATTTAGTGGTCCTGAAGAGAAAAGTGGAAAAACGCAGCAATTTGCCAGGAAGTCATGCCCGCCAATTTCGGGGATCTGCTGTGCACACTGAGTGTGCACTGAGGAAGCAAGGATCTTTCTCGATCCTTGCTTAGGACCATGAGACGCAGCAGCACCAAAACCAAAGTATGCACCGAATCCAAGGTTCTTTTCGTTCCAGTTGTCAGATTCCAAACTAGACCCAAATGGATTGTAAGATGACCACATGAGAACCCTGTTTAAAACTTCTTCAATTGTTAAAAGCAAAAGCAATTACAGGAAAAGAAAACAATTCATTCAGAGGGGTCGTGTGTGCTTACAAGTGTCTTCTGTGGCCTTTCTCCAAGTTTTACCACCAAGCACTTTGAGAGCTGGCAGGTCTGAAGACCCCTGGTGACTGTTCTTTTCACTTTATCAAAACCTGAGCTAAAAAATGGCATCAGCTGATGATGACAGCAGAGGGTGGCAGGGCTGAGGACCCAATATTCATTCCCAGGCTGGTGGAGAGTGAGTAAATGTGGTTCCAAACTAAACGAGGGAAGTCAGAGACTCTTTCCAACCTTACCTGATGGCTTCTGGCCAAAGCAAGGAAGTATTGGGTTGTGATGGTGCAAAAAGGGACTTGAGGAGGAAGGAAAAAGCAGCACCCCTCGATTAAGGTGGGGGAGAAGATATGGGGAAAGCCCTGAATTCCTCACCAAAGGCCAATTTCAGAGGGGAGCAGAGGGGGTTACAATCTATGCTTCGGCCGAGGGTGGTCATGGGAAGTGGAGAAAGGATGATGGCTTGGAGGGGGGAGGGCATCATTTAAGACTTAAAAAAAAACCAGGGGTGCAGCTGGAGCACCCCTGCACACCCAGCAGTAGTCCCACAGGCTGCGACCTGAAACCTTCACGCCTATTCTAGCAAGCCACCCCAAGCTGGAGGGCTATTGCAGGGACAGAGGGGTGAGTGGGTGGAGGGAGGGAGGGAGGCAGCAGGAGGAGAAGGGGAGAAGGCAGAGCCCCCAGGCCATGTAATCAGCAGCAAGGTGATTGTGTGATGTGTCTTTTCACAGTTGAGTTAGATGTGCCCACCGGTTATGATGGGAATCAATTTAAATATACTTTCTTGATCCCAGAAGTTCAACTATGTGGACAGTGGTTACACTTGACAGGATGATTTGTTATAGCACAACTTATATATTTCAAATGGACAAAAAATTAGTATCGTTTACAGTATCTTAAGATAAATTTCCTTTGAATGGGAGCTTCCTTTCCAGTACTTTTGAGGTCTACAAGACGTATCTAGAAAATGTACTACTGTGGAAAATGACTGCTTAAATCGAATGGGGGGGGAGGGGGGGCCTGTGGTTTCTCTTTTTGATTAATTGCTGTAACACTGCCCTTCGGGTGGCTGAGGGAGTTTCATGTTTTCTTTAGACATCATTAGGCGCCGGAGCTCTTGCAGGACAACTTTGATGCTATATGAATTCTGCCATTTTGCTAGCACGGATATGGCTCTTGGGTCCACCACTCCATTAGAACTATTAACTCCATTCATATTAATTTTTGTTACAAATCTTACAAAGGGGGGTGCTTCTGGGTATTTAGGTCCACATTCTATTTTAAGGCTGTATATTCGGTTTTCATAAATTGTTCTTGGAGGCCCAATTATCATCCCTGTCCATCTTGTAAGTGTCATGTCTTCGTCATCTTCTAGACCCCAGCTAACTGTGCCATCTCCTACTCCTTTCTGGCCTTCTTCCAGTGCTTCCAACAGTCGAAAATTGTGAGGGACTTTTATTCCCGAGCCCGTGGTGGCTGCCATCTTGCGTCGCTTATAGTGTCCCTCTCCATCTCTTACTACAGTCTTTGGGATAAATTTTAATTTATCTAATATGAGGATTGCTACCCCTGCTTTCTTTTGAGGACCATTTGAATGGTAAATGGTTCTTCATCCTTTCATTTTTAGACTGGAGGTGTCCTTAGGTCTAAAATGAGTCTCTTATAAAAAAAAAATGAGTCTCTTGTAGACAGAATATAGATGGGTCTTGCTTTTTTATCCAGTCCGAAATCCTGCATCTTTTAATGGGATCATTTAGCCCATTCACGTTCATCATAACTATTGAAAGATATGAATTTAATGTCATCGTAATACCTATTTCAGTCTCTGTTTTTGTGGATTCTGTGGGCTTTTCCTTTTACAGAGTCCCCCTTAATATGTCTTGCAAAGCTGGTTTGGTGGTCACATATTCTTTCAGTTTCTGCCTATCTTGGAAGCTCTTTATCTCTCCTTCTATTCTGAATGAGAGCCTTGCTGGATAGAGTATTCTTGGCTGCAAGTTCTTCTCATCTAGGACCCTGAATACATCCTGCCAGCCCTTTCTGGCCTGCCAGCTCTCTCTGGAGAGGTCTGCTGATAATCTTTCCCCCCTTATAAGTTAGGGATCTCTTGTCTCTTGCTGCTTTAAGGATTCTCTCTTTATCTTTGGAATTTGCAAGTTTCACTATTAAATGTTGAGGTGTTGAATGGTTTTTATTGATTTTGGGGTGGGGGGACCTCTCTATCTCCTGGATCTGAATGCCTGTTTCCCTCCCCAAATTAGGGAAGTTCTCAGCTATGATTTGTTCAAATATGCTTTCTGGCCCTCTGGCCCTCTCAGTGCTCTCTGGAACCCCAATTATACGTAGACTTTCCTTCTGAGGCTATAATTTATTTCCCTTAACCTTTCCTCATGATAGTTTGTTTTTCTCTTTTTTCCTCAGCTTCCTTCCTTTCCTTCAACTTGTCTTCTATGTCATGCACTCTTTCTTCCACCTCATTAACCCTCATTGTTAGGACCTCCAGTTTGGATTGCATCTCATTTAGTTGTTTTTTAATTTCGGCCTGATTAGATACAAATTCTGCAGCCATGAAGTCTCTTGAATCCTTTATGCTTTTTTTCCAGAGCCACCAGTAGCTTTATAATTGTGCTCCTGAATTGGCTTTCTGACATTGAATTGCCGTCGTATTCTGTAACTCTGTGGGAGAGAGTACTGTTTCTGATTCTTTCTTTTGTGGTGAGTTCTTCCTTCTAGTAATTTTGCTCAGTGCAGAGTGCCTTGCTACAAGCGAAAACCCTTCTCTCAGTAGCATTCTGGGGGTTCTCTCTCTAAATCTTGGTGGAATTCGTAGGTATTCAGGATGACTTGAAAGTTATCTAGGGGGGATCCCTGGGTGGCGCAGCGGTTTGGCGCCTGCCTTTGGCCCAGGGCGCGATCCTGGAGACCCGGGATCGAATCCCACGTCAGGCTCCCGGTGCATGGAGCCTGCTTCTCCCTCTGCCTGTATCTCTGCCTCTCTCTCTCTCTCTGTGACTATCATAAATAAATAAAAATTAAAAAAAAAAAAGAAAGTTATCTAGGTAAGTTGTTGGGGCCAGGTGAGTTGAGGACCCCTATTCCTCCACCATCTTGCCCTGCCCCCTTTCTGGGTTATTTCATTTAGCATAATGCCCTCAAGATCCATCCAAGTTGTTGCAAATGACAGGAATCCTTCCTTTCTCATGGCTGAATAATATTCTATTCTATATACAAACCACATCTATATCTTTCCATTTGTTGATAGGCCCTTAGGTTGTTTCCATATCTTGACTATTGTGAATTCTGCAAGAAGCACAGAAGTGCAGATATCTCTTTAAGATACTGGTTTCATTTCCTTTGAATATATATCCAGAAGTAAAATTGCTGGATACCATGGTAGTTCTTTTTAAAAAAAATTTTAGAGGAAATTTTGTATTGTTTTCCTACACTGGCTGCATCAATTTATATTCACATCAATGGTCCACAAGAATTTCCTTTTCTCCACATTTTTAGCAACACTTTTTATCTCTTGTCTTTTTTTTTTTTTTTTTTTTGATGATGGTCATTCTACTAGGTGTGAGGTAATAGCTCAGTGTAGTTTTGATTTGCCCATTTTTAAAAATTATAGTGTTTTGCTCTTTTGCTATTGAGTTCTATGAGCTTTATATATATATATTGAATATTAACTCTTTAGATATATGATTTGCAAATATTTTCTCCCCTTCTGTAGGTTGCGTTTACATCAACATTTTGTTGATGGCTTCTTTGCCGTGCAAAACCTTTTAGTTTGATGTAGTCTCACTTTCTGATTTTTTTCCTTTTATTGCCTTTTGTTTTGATGTCAAGTAAAACTAAATAAATAAATGCTACTACTGTTATCAAGGAGGATACTTACTGAGCAGCCCTGGTGGCACAGCGGTTTGGCGCAGCTGAGGCCAGGGTGTGATCCTGGAGACCCAGGATTGAGTCCCACATCGGGCTTCCTGCATGGAGCCTGCTTCTCCCTCTGCCTGTGTCTCTGCCTCTCTCTTTGCTCTCTCTGAATGAATAAATAAATAAATCTTTAAAAAAAAAAAAAAGGAGGATACTTACTATGTTCTTCTGGTTTTATGGTGTCAGATCTTTTTCCAGCCTTTAATTCATTTTGGTTTGTTTTCTTTAATCCATTTTGAGTTGATATTTGCATATGGTATAAGAGAGTGATTAAGTTTCTTTATTTTCTTGTACATAGATGTAGAATATTCTTAGTTTCATTTATTAAAGAAACTGTCCTTTACCCATTGTACATTCTTGGCTCCTTTGTAATAAATTAAATGACCATATATAGATGGGTTTATTTCTGAACTCTATTTCATTGACCTGTATGTCTATTTTTATGCTAATAGCATACTGTTTTGATTGCTATAGCTTCGTAATATTGTTTGTAATCAGGAAATGTAATGGCTCTAGCTTGATGCTTTCTCCAGATTGCTTTGACCATCCAGAGTCTTTTTGCAGTTCCATACAAATTACTTTTTTAAATTTCTATTTCTGTTAAAAATGCCATTGAAATTTTGATAGGAATTATATTGAATATGTAGTTCGCTTTGGGTAGAATAGACATTTTCATAACATTAACTTTTCTAATCTATAAACATGGAACATATTTCCATTTATTTGTATTTTCTTCAATTTCTTTCATCACTTTTTTTATAGTTTTCAGAGCTTAAGTCTTTTGCCTCCTTTGTTAAAATAATTCCAGATATTTTATTCTTTTTGATGCAGTTTTAATTGGAATTATTTTTCTGATACTTTGCTATTAATGTATAGAAACACAACTGATTTTGTATATTGTTTTTTGTATCCTGCAACTTTACTGAATTCACCTATTCTAATAGTTTTTTGATGGAGTCTTTAAGGTTTTTTCCTATATAATATGCCATCAACAAATAGGGACTTTTTATATCTTCCTTTCTAATTTGGATGCTTTATTTGTTTTTCTTACCCAACTGCTCTGGCTAAGGCTTTCAATACCATGTTGAACAAAAGTGATAAGAGTGAATATCCTTGTCTTACTCCTGACTTCAGAGAAAAAAAATGTTTCAATTTTTCATCTTTGAGTATGTTGTGAGCTGTGGGCTTGCCATAGGTAATCTTTATTATATTCCTTCTATGCCTAACTTGTTCAGTGTTTTTATCTTGAATGAATGTTGAATTTTGTCACATGCTTTTTCTGTGTCTATTGAGATGGTCTATGATTTTAACCTTTCATTTTATTAATGTGGTGTATCACATTGATTTTGCAGATGTTGAACCATCCTTGCATTTCAGGAATAAATCCCAATTGATTATGTTCTATGATCCTTTGTACTGTTGAATTCAATTTGCTAATATTTGTTAGGAATATTTACATCTATGTTCATCAGGGATTTTAGCCTAAATTTTCTTTTCTTGTAGTGTCCTTGTCTGTTTTTAATATCTTGGTAATGCTGGACTTATAAAATGAGTTTAGGTCTGTTCCTTCCTCTTCCATTCTGTTTTATTGGGAGTTGAGAAGGATTAGTATTAATTCTTTTTTAAATGTTTGGTATAATTCACCAGTGAAACCATGTATTTCAGGACTATTCTTTGTTAAGAAGTTCCTAATTACTGTTTTAATCTCCTTACTAGTAATTGGTCTCTTCAGAATTTTTTGTTTCTTCATGATTCAGTCTTTGTAGGTTGAATATTTCTAGGTTATCCAATTTGCTGGCATTTTATTGTTCATTTTTGTCTTATGATCCTTTGTATTTCTGTGGTATTAATTGTAGCGTCTCCTTTTTTATTTCTGATTCTATTTGGGTCCTGTTTCTTTTCTTCTTGGTAAGTGTAGCTAATGGTTTATCTTATTTTTTATGTTTAAAAAATTTTCTTTGCTCCTAATTCAATAATCTTTTATCTTTTTATTTTCTATTTTATTCTACACCAAAAATGTAGCCAGAATTTATATATTTATATGAGATTTTGTTTTTAAATTGAATTTCAAAAAGATTTTAATATTTATTAATACTAGATATTCCTTCTGCTTTTTTACACTTAAAAATTTAACTTCTAAAACTTAAATGAAAGCATGAGAATATTCTCATCAAAAAATGTATACACATCACAAATAAGGATGTGGAAAGATCCTTAAAATCATCAGTAATTAAGGAAATGCAACTCAAAAGCATCATGTGATATCATTATACACAGTGAAATGGCTAAAATTAAAAAGGTAGGCAAAACTAAGTCTTCACAAGGGTATGGAGTCACTAAAATTCTCAGATATTGATGATGGGATTGAAAAACACAAGAGCAACTTTTAAAACAGTTTGGAAGTTTCTAAAAAAGTAAACATACATCTGCCATGTGACCAAGCAATCACCATCGTAAATATTTATCCAAGAAAAATAAAAACATACCTTACAAAAAGACATACTCATATTTTCTTAGCAGCTTTGTTTATCATCTCAAAATCTTTTAACACTTCTGCCATTTGCAGAAACATGGATAAAGCTTGAAAACAGCATGCCAAGTTAAATAAACCTGTCACAAAAGGACAAATATGACATGTTTCCACTTATATGAGGAATCTAAAATAGTCAAGTCATAGAAACAGAGTAGAATGGTGGTTTCCAAGGGCATTGGGGCAAGAGAAATACGAGTTGTTCTTCAATGGCTATAAGGTTTTAGTTATGCAAGTTGAATAAGGTCTGTAAATCTGCTATAAATACTATAACAATACTATTTTCTCTTAAAAATGTGTTAAGGTCTAGATTTAATATTAAATGTTCTTATCACAATAATAATAGATATTGGGAATGATAAAATGTAGTACATACATACTAAAAAATCTTACCCAGCCATAAAAAGGAACAAACTGGTGAAACCTGTAATAATATGGATGAATCTCAAAAGCATCTTTCTAAATTTAAGAAGCCAAATATAAGAAAATAATATACCAAATTCCATTTAAATAAAATTCTTTAAAAATGCTAAACTGTTGTGACAGAAAGTATATGATTGGTTTTCAGTGGTTAGAAGTCAAGGAAGGGGATTGCCTGCAAAGTGATATATTGGATCTTTTTAGGTAATGGAAATATTCAAGATAACAATCATGGTACAAATTACATGATTGTGTATACTTGTCAGATTAAACCCCAATTAACATCACCTAAAAGAATATCTAAGGTATTATAGAAATAATTTAAGTATTTTTGAAATGATGCATGGAATTTTCTCATATATTCAACAACTTAAATCTGTTATGTATCTTGCTAGCTATACACCAAAATCAATTATTTCCTCTTAATGTAGTAACTGAGTTACAACTGAGACACAATTGCCCAGCTAGGGACTACTTTTTCCAACCTCCTTCTATTAACTGTGGTCAAGTGATCAAGTTCTATCAATGGTAAGTGAATGTAAAGAATATTAGTAATCTCTGTTTTAAATGAGAAAAGCTCTGACCCTTGGTTTTCACTCATTGTCTTCTACTCTCTAAAATAGAAATGATCAGGATGATCTTGGAGGTCATATATATAAGATGGCACTGGGGCCTTTTGGGAAAGGAGCTGTGAATTCACATACAAGTGAAATGATATGGTATTTGATTTTCTCTGACTGACTTATTTCACTTAGCATAGTGCCCTCTCTATGTCCATCCGTGTTGTCACACACGGGAAGATTTCATCCTCTTTTTATGGCTTCAAATATTCTATTGAGTATGCATATATGTGCATACTCAATATATGTGTATAGATAAATATAAATATGTACACACATATACATACATCATATTTTTCTTATTCATTCATCTATTGATAGACATTTCGATTCCTTCCATATCTTGGCTATTGTAAATAATGCTACAATACACATATGGGTGCATATATCTTTTCTAATTAGTGTTTTTCTTTTCTTTGAGTAAATACTCAGTAATGGAATTTGTGGATTGTGTGATATTTCTATTTTTAATTTTTTGGAAAATCCTCTGTACTGTTTTCTGCAATGACTGTATCCATTTATATTCCTACCAACAGTGTACAAGGGTTTTATTATCTCCACATCCACGCCAAGCCTTGTTATTTCTTCTTTTTGGTTCTAGACATTCTGACAAATGTAAGGTCATATCTTACTGAACTTATTTCCCAGCTGATAAATAATTATATGCATATTTTCATGTGTTTGTTGGCCATCTGTATATCTTCTTTGGAAAAATGTCTATTCATGCTGACTACCCATTTTTAATTAGATTTTTTTGGTGTTAAGTTGTACAAGTTCTTTATATATTTTGGATATTAATCCCCTGTTGGATGTATCATTAGCAAATATCTCCTTTCATTCAGTAGGTGGCCTTGTCGTTTTGTTGATGGCTTCCTTCACTGTGCAAAAGCTTTGTAATTGTGATGTATTCCCAAGTGTTTACTTTTGCTTTTGTTTCCCTTGTCTTAGGAGACATATATAGAAAAAATGTTGCGATGACTGATGTTAGAGAATTTACTGCCTGTGTTCTGTTCTTGGATTTTTATGGTTTCAGGGCTCACGATTAGGTCTTTAATCCATTTGTGTGTGGTGTAAGAAAATGGTCCAATTTCATTCTTTCACATGTAGCTGTCCAGTTTTCACAGCACCATTTACTGAAGAGATTATCTCCCCATTGTTTATTCTTGCCTCCACTTGTCATGGATTAATCAACCACATAGATGTAGGTTTCTTCCTGGACTCTGTTCTGTCCCACTGATCTATGTATCTGTTTTTATACCAGTACCATACTATTTTGATTACTATAACTTATTTTTAGCTTTTATTTAAATTCTGGTTGGTTAACATATAGTGTAGTATTGGTTTCAGGAATAGAATTTTGTGATCATTCAGTCTTGAAACCTGGAATTGTGATACCTCCAGCTTTGTTTTCTTTCTTGATTGGTTTGGCTATTCAGGGTCTTCTGTGGTTCCAATCAAATTTTAGAAATCTTTCTTCAAATTCTGTAAAAAATGCTGTTGGCATTTTGATAGGGATTGCATTAAATCTATAGATTTCTCAGGTAGTATGGACCTTTTAACATCTATCCAATACTTGCTAGTCTACCACAAGCTTGGAACCTTTGAAATAAAGAGGGTCTAACTAGAACTTAATAGATGTATTTTATTTACCATATATGTCTATTTTATTCTTCTGTCATATTAAAAAATTGATATCAGTCCTCTAGTCCTAAAACTGATTTTTATATATGTTAATTAAGTAAAAATTTGAATCAATTAAATGAAACTTCTAAGCAAATATTAATACAATGTATTCTGAGATAGGGCAAAAAATAATCATAAAAAGGGCACATGAAGTTTTGTATAAAATGCTATTCTTGGGCAGCCCTGGTGACCAGCGGTTTAGCACCACTTTCAGTCCTGGGTGTGATCCTGGAGACCCGGGATTGAGTCCCACACCAGGCTCCCTGCATGAAATGGAGCCTGCTTTTCCCTCTGCCTGTGTCTCTGCCTCTCTCTCTCTCTCTCTCTCCCTCTCTCTGTCACGAAAAAATAAATAAAATCTTTTAAAAAATGCTATTCTTGAAAATTTTTTACCTCCCCTTGATAGCTTTCTAAGCCACTCTTGCAGGAAATTGTCTTTCTTTGCACTATTTAATTTCCTGCCAATATTTTCCATTTATTTAATCAATTCTATCTTTTCTTTTTTCCCCCAGTTTTACTGATAAATAATTGATCTGCATCACTGTATAAGTTTAAGACAAATGTATGGTGATTTTTTTTTTACATATTATGAAATGATTACTACAATAGATTCAGGTAAAATACATCTTCTCGTATAGAAATAGTAGGAAGGAAAGAAATAAAAGAGGAAAATCCTTTCACCCTGTGATGAAAACTCATAGAATTTATTCTTAACAACTTTCCTATATATCATATAGCAGAATTAGCTTAGTCATCATGTTGTACATTGTGTTACTAGTATTCGTTTATCTTGTGACTGGAAGTTTAACCTTCCTCCAATTTCCCTCCCCACCCTCTGTTTCTAGTAACTGCAAGCCTCATCTCTATTTCTATGAGTTTGGTTTTTTTTTTTTTTTTAAGATTTCACATATACATGGGAAGATAAAATACTTGTCTTTCTCTATCTGACTTCATTTAGCAGAATACCTTCAAGGCCCATCCATGTTGTCACAAATGGTAAAATTTTCTCATTTTTTGTTGCTGAATAACATTCAATTGTATATACAAACAATGATTCTTTATCCCTTCATCTTTTGATGAACCCTTAGATTGTTTCCATGTCTTAGCTATTATGAATAATGCAACTTTCAATAAGGGACTGCAGATACCTTTGATTCAATGTTTTTGATTCCCAGAAGTGAAATTCCTAGATCATACAGTAGTTTCATTTTTAACTTTCTAAAGTACCTCTATTTTGCTTTCCATTTTGACTCTACCAGTCTACAATCCCACCAACAGTTCACAAGAGTTTCCTTTTCCTATTTTTACACAAGCATTTTCTATTTTAGCAGGCATAAGATGATATCTCATTGTGGTTTACATTTTAATATCCCACTATCTCAATTATTAGTGGTGTTGTGTATCTTTTTGTATACCTGTTGGCCTTTTATACATCTTCTTTGAAGAAATGATTCAGGTCCTTTGCCCATTTTTAAATTGCATTTTATCTTGCTATTGAATTATATAAGTGCTGTATATATTTTGGATATTAAACTCTTATCAGATATTTAATTTGCAAATATTTTTCCATTCTGTAGATTGTCTTTTCACTTTATTGATAGTTTTTTTTTGCTGTGCCTATTTTAGTTTGTTTTCATCTCATTTGTTTGATTCTTATGTTTTGAATATTATATCCAAAACATGATTACCAATATCCATATGTAGAAACTTTATTCCTATGTTTTCTTCCACAAGTTTCATAGTTTCAGGTCTTACATTTAGGTCTTTAATTCATTTTGAATTAGTTTTTGTGAATGGTGTAAGATATGAGTCCAGTTATATTCCTTTATACAATTATCCTGGCATCATTTATTAAAATGGTTGTTTTTTCCCCATTGACTCCTTGGCTTATTAGTTGAATATGCTTGGGTTTATTTCTGGGCTCTCAATTCTGCTGTTAGTTTATTTGTCTGTTTTTATGCCAGTACCCTACTGTTTTGATGATCCTAACTTTAGAGTATAATATAGAAATGTGATGCCTCCTGCTTTGTTATTTCTCAGGATTTCTTTGGAACTTAGGTTATTTTATGGTTCCATAAAACTTTAGGGAGTGCTTTTTCTACTTCTGTAAAAAAATGACATTGGAATCTTGATAGGGATTACATTGGGTTACAGAGATGACTTTTGGTAGTATCGGCATTATAACAATATTCTTCCAATTTATGAATACAGGTAGCTTTCCATTTATTTGTATGTTTTACAATGTCTTTCATGAATGAATGTCTTATAATTATGAGGGTAGAAATTGTTCTCTTCCTTAAATTTGTTTCAAGTATTTTATTGTTTTTGATGCTGTTATAAATGGGATCAATTTCTTTTTCAGAAAATTCATTGTTAGTGTATAGAAATACTACTGACTTTTGTATGTTGATTTTGTATCCTGAAACTTTACTGAATTAATGATTAAATATAATCAATGTTTTGGTTGAGTCTTTAGGATTTTGCACATATAAAATCATGTCATCTGTGGAATAGAGAAAATTTTACTTCTTCCTTTCTGAAGGAAAGCTGAGCCACTGGGGCTGCCCTTGTTTCTTGTTTCTTATCCTTCTGTCTTTTCTTGTGTGTATTTTGATGTCTTTTATAATCAGTATCTTTTGACTTCTTTATCATGTTCTTTTGTATAATTATCACACAATTTTTCCTAGTTGGAGCCATGAGGCTTACTTACAATGTTCTATCTTAAGCTGATAACAAATTCAATACAATTTATAAACTTTACACTTTTACTTCTTCCCATAATATTTTAGGTTATTGCTTTTAGAATTTATGTTATTCTAATATTGTGTAACTAATAACAGATTATTATACTTATGGTTATTTTTGCTACATTTATTTTTTTACTTTAAGCTAAATATGTTTTGTTGTTATTGTTTTTTGTTTGTTTCAGATTTTTATTTAAGTTCTAATTAGTTAACATATAGTGAAATTTGGGTTCCAGGAGTAGAATTTGGTGATTTATCACTTGCCTATAGCAGCCAGTGTTTATCATAAGTCCCCTGCTTAATACTAACAACCCACTTAGCCCATACTTAGCCCACCTACTCTTTCCATCAACCTTTAGTCTGTTTTCCATAGTCAAAGGTCTTTTACAGTTTGTTTTCCTCTCTTTTTACCTTCCCAAGTGTTCATCTGTTTTGTTTCTTAAACTCCACATGTGAGTGAAATCCTATGGTATTAGTCTTTCTCTGACTGACTTATTTCACTCAGCATAATACACTCTAGCTCCATCCACATTGTTGGCAAATGGCAAGATTTCATTCCTTTTGATGGCTGAGTAACATTCCACTGTATGTATATGTATATATGCATATATATGTATATGTATTTATATATATATATACACATACCAATATTCCTTTTTGAAAAAAAGATTTATTTATCAGAGAGAGAGACAGAGAGAGAGAGAGAATGTAGTAGGAGGAGGGACAGAGGAGAGGGAAATATCTCAATCTGACTCCCCACTGAGAAGGAAGCCCCATGTGGAGCTCAGTCCCACAACCCTGAGATCATGACCTGAGCCAAAATTTAAAAGCCAGCCCCTTAACCTAGTAAGCCACCCAAGCAACCCTATGCCACATCATTATCTATTCACCAGTCGAGTGGGTATTTGGACTCTTTCCGTAGTTTGGCTATTGTTGATGATGCCAATGATAATAATAAATATAAACATTGCGGTGCATGTTCCCCTTCGAATCTGTGTTTTTATATACTTTTGGTAAATACCTAGTAGTGCAATTGCTGGGCCATTAGGGTAGTTCTATTTTTAAGTTTTTGAGGAACTTCTATATTGTTTTCCAGAATACTATACTAGTTTCCATTCCCACCAACAATATAAGAGGGTTCCCTTTTCTCTGCATCCTAACCAACATCTGTTGTTTCCTGTATTGTTAATTTTAGTCATTCTGACAGGTGTTTTTGTGATTTTGATTTGTATTTCCCTGATGATAAATGATGTTGAGCATCTTTTCATGTGTCTATCATCCATCTGGATGTGTTCTTTCAAAAAATGTCTCTTCATGTCTCTTGCCCATTTCTTACCTGGATTATATGTTTTTGGATGTTGAGTTTGATAAGTTCTTTATAGATTTTTGGATTCTAGCCCTTTATCAGATATGTCAATTCCAAATATCTTCTCTCATTTTGTAGGCTGCTTTTTGGTTTTGTTGACTGTTTCCTTTTCTGTGCTGAAGGCTTTTATCTTGATGAAGTCCCAATAGTTCATTTTTGCTTTTGTTTCCCTTGCCTCTGATGACATGTCTAGTAAAGTTTCTATGGCCAAGATTAAAGAAATTTCTGCCTATGTTTTCCTCTAAGATTATAATGGTTTCCTATCTTGCATTTAGGTCTTTTATCCATTTTGAATTTATTTTTATGTAGGTATACAAAAGCAGTAGTTTCATTCTTTTGTGTGTTCCTGTCCAGTTTTCCCAACACCATTTGTTGAATAGACTGTCTTTTATCTATTGGATATTCATTCTTGCTTTGTTGAAGAATAGTTGACCATATAGTTGTGGGTCCATTTCTGTTCTGTTCCATTAAGCTGTATGTTTGTTTTTATGACAGTATTGTACTGTCTTGATGACTATGATTTTGTAATATAGCTTGAAGTCTGAAATCATGATGCTCTATCTTTGCTTTTATTTTTCAGGATTACTTTGACTATTCATGATTTTTTTGTGGTTCCATACAAAGTTTAGGATTATTTGTTCTAGCTCTATGAAAAATACTGGTGATATTTTGATAGGAATTGCTTTAATTGTGTATATTGCTTTGGGTAGTATAGATATTTTAACATTGTTATTCTTCTAATCCATGAGCATAGAATGTTTTTCCATTTTTTTGTGTCCTCTTTAATTTCTTTCATAAGTGTTCTATAGCTTTCAGCATATAGATCTTTTACCTCTTTGGTTAGGTTTATTCCTAGGTATCTTATGATTTTTGGTGCAATTGTGAATGAGATTGATTCTTAGATTTCTTTTTCTGCTGTTTCATTATTGGTGTATAGAAATGCAACAGGTATCAGTACATTGATTTATATATCCTATGAGTTTGCTGAATTCATGTATCAGCCACCAAAATATGATATGGAATCATTGAGCCTAATAGTCAAGAAAGAATTCTTGGTGTCTTGGGTGCAAGATTTTACTATACCATGGGGACAGGAGCCACTGGGAGAAAGAGCTGTACTATAACTTTGAGAAGTGACTGATTAGATACTTTTAAATTTGAGGGAGATACAGATAATCTAAATCCCTAAAGGGATTTCTGCTTTTAAGGAAGAGTTCTAGTATCCTGAGAGTCTGGCTGTTGTCAAGATATGGTTGTTTTTAGTCTCTCTCAAACATTATCATTAGCAGCCATGAGTTCCTTAAGAAATGTCACACATAATCCCACCTCTGAGGGTGGAAGAATGGGGTTGTTACAGGGTATTAACTTGTGCTTTGCGTTCAACTGGCCTTTTGTTCCCGCATCATTACCATCATGGTGATGTGACTCCCCCTTTCAATCCTGTGTTTTCTTGTGTTGCCTTTTGACAGTCTTACTTTGGTATTTCATTTATTACCTATTCAATAAGTATTTATTGAAGAACTACTACATGCAGGCATTATGTTAGCAGTGATACACAGTTGTGAACATAGAGTTTACATTGTCAATAAACAAAATTTTGGAGATGACTTTGTGATATACAGTATACCTGAGGGGAAATAAATCTCATAAAGAATAATGTTAAAATGGCATGGCATACCCAGTCATTACAACTCTACTCAATGTAATCTGATTCTGGTAGCCATGCAGCATCCAGTCTGTCCACATGAAACTCATCATTGCACAAATAAAAAACCTAGGAGAATATGTAGGCTAGCTGAAAAGATAGACAATAAGTCATAGATAGAGTAAGTCATAAATTTTGTTATATAAAAAACATATAGCAGGCTACTAGAAATCAGGAATATAAGCAGAAGAAATGAATTTTAAGTGGAGTGATCTAATTTATGTAATGCTTCAAAATTTATGTGAAGTCAACTTCTTTTTTATCACCTAAATGATGTGTATCCACCTCTTTTTCAGTTATATACTTACAATGTAAAAGGTGAAGTAGTTTGCTGACTTTGGGGAGAGATTTCAACATTCTCTAAAGGAAATTCACACTTAAAATATAAGTACTGAATATTTTAAGTATAGGAATTAAGTCATTACAAAGTCATTGATCCTTGAAGCACTTACTGAAAGTTTGACTCATGACAATAAAACAGCTACTTTTCACCACCAATTCACCAGTATTCAAGGGTAAAGTACATCTTCCAACTTTTAACTACATATCTGCCATCCCTTGATGATCTTGCCTAAAGCCACTGCCTCACACACTATACAGGACAATGATTGACTGGCTTCCCATACATTAACATGTTTTTTCCTTACAGATATTGGTTAAGTTTTAGGTTAATAGCATTATGAGATATTTAAAACATAGGTTTCCTATAGGCTAATTTAAGCACTCTTGAAGTAATTAAATGATTCCAATTTCTTCTCTGTCCCTTCCTACCTTTCCTTCCCTTCTCTCTCTCTCTTTTGTTCTTTCTTCTTTTCCCCCATCTTTTCCATCTTTTTGTCAATTTCTTTCTCCAAGTCAAAAAGTTGGTTCTTCCCCATGCAATCCACTCAGAAGTCTCAGTGAAATAAAATATTAACTTTTTAATGTGATATCAGATCCAAAAGAATAAGAAATATAAGCATCCCTGTAACTATATGACTTATTCAAATCTATTTGTCAAACAATATCCCTTTAAAATTTTTAAGTAATAAAATCCAGATACTCTTCTTTAGCCTTGCTATTCTCTTGAAATTAAAACTCTAATAACATGATGTCTGCTTAGCCTAAAATCGCACATTGCAGGCAAATGGACACTGCAGTCTTCCTTGCCAGCAGATACGACTGTGGCATTGACCCCTTTCTATTGTCTTTTGAATGACAGCTTTATGTTCTTCCATGGCTATTTGGGATAATCATGTGGAAAATCATTACAAATGATGCATGTTTAATCAACGAACTATCAAAATTCCTGTGTCTTTTAGATTAGTTTGAAGGAAACTTAAACCCACTCTGAAAACCAACCAGCAGTCAGTAGTAAAATAGGGAGCATGTAAGTCTCCTGGGTAAAAAGGTTTTGAACAACTATCATGAATACAAAGCAATTTAATTTGAATTTAAATACGATTACTATTTATAAATATATATTTTAAGTTATACATTAACAAGGAACAGTTTTTTAACATCAAAAAGAATATACCATTTAGTTTTGATTTTTCAATGAAATAAAAAATAAAAGAAATACAGTACAGTGTTCCAAATCTGATCTTTAGGGCATTAAATAGAATGGATTTCTATGACTATAATAATATAGAAGTTCATGGTAAAGTTCTCAAGTGTAATAAAATATTTGTATTTTTCTATAATAAAAATGAGTACCACATCACTTAAAGTCATTTACCATTGCCCTTCTTTCGTTTTTTAATTTTTGGGGAAGTTAAATGAAAGTTTTTTGTCTCCTGTGACACAGATTTTTTCCTCAGCAGGCAAAATTTTGAGAATTCTGGGTATATGACTAGACCATAATTTTCTCACACATTAGGTAGAGACGATTAAATTATCTTTCAGGAGTATGAGATTCTGCATGCAAAATAAATGAATTTAAATGTATATACAATTACCTGTAATCTGGAAATGAAGGACATGTTGATCATGAACTTATTTGCTCTCTCACATGAAGATTTTTTTGTGGGGTAACTGACTCTAATTAGAAACAGTTCATAAATTGCTACTACTCAAACTTACCAGTTTTTAAAGAAACATGGAAAAAATCTTTTCCTGTTCTTTCTTTTAAAAAAACTCAAGGTTTTAAGATCTGTTTGCTCTCACCATAACTTTTAAAGACTTGATTTTATGAGCAATTAAGAGAAATTTTACTCATTTATAGAAATTATGTTAACCTAGAAAGCATGATGTGTTTTTCATAATTCTCTGTCATTCTTTGCCTCTCCTAACAATAAAGATTTCCAGCCAACCAGTAATGGGTTTCTTTTAACACTAATATTTCAACTTTTTGGCTGTTCTAAGTTTCTCCAGTGATAATATCATTTAAAATGTAATTGTTGCACTCAAATATTTATTTTATTTCCTTGAACTATTAAGTTTTCATGAGATGCTCATAGAATCTTTTGTTTCATGGACCATAAATAAGCCCCCAAACCACCACTTCAGCACATTTCTAATTGTAATGCACCGTGTAATGTTATAGGCCATTATACAGATGTTTTCTGTTATTGTTAGGTGGCAGACAGTGACATTGAAATGTGTGCTTGCATTACAGAGATAGTGTGAACTCAATCATGAGTTTTAATGTAATAGTTTTTTTTTTTAACTCCAGAAACACAAATTAGCCGTGTTTGCCCTTCAAGTAAGCTGTTATATTTGAATTCTTGGGAATAACAATCCAAGCCCTGATTTCCCTGAATTAAATACAAATAAATAGATAAGAATGGTTCTCTGATTCATACTTCACTGTGTATCTTTTCATGAGAGATTTGACTATTGATATCAAGTATACTGTTGACATAGAAAATTCTTAAGTTACATTACTTGGGTTTAAAATAAAAACAGTGCTATATCCCCTTTCTCTATAATAAAACTAAAATTTTAGATTTTTAAAATCTTAATATATGGTTCTGGTTGTCTTTATTTGGAATGAATGAACCCTGAGTACAGGGTTCAAAATGCATAATGTACAATCTTGTTTCAGAAGTAACCTTTTCCTTGGAAAGAAAAGAACCAAGTGTTGGATGTTTGTAATCCATTATTTGGTGGCTAGAGAATGAGCCAGGATCACTTTGAGGTCATGATATACTGGCTATTAACTCTCAGTCAAAAGTAAAGTGTTTCAAAGGAAAGAATATAGGGAACACGAAGAGGGCTAAGTACAGTCCATGTCAAGTTTTTTTTTTTTTAATCTTTAACAATGATAAATTGATAACATTGTTATGAGGTTACTAGGTACCAGACATTATGTTGAGAACTTTCTGGGTGTTACTTCCCCAAATCCTCAAAACAACACAACGAGGTAGCAGCTAACATTTACTAAACACTCAACTAAGTGCTTTATTTTAATTATTTTATTTAATCCTCAAAAGAAATGCATAATAGTATTATTACTTTCATCCTACTAGTGAGAAGACAGAATGATTATATGATTGTAGTAGTAGTAGTTTTCTTTGTAGTAGTTTTCTCTTGCCAAATAACAAACTACTACAAACTTAGTGGCTTGTACCAAATACCCATTTATTAGCTCATAGTTCTGTAGGTCAGAAGTCTGAGCATCATGTGGATGGGTTCTCTACTTACGGCGTCTTGTGATTTAGTCTTTTAGCAACTTTCAAATATACAGTACAATATTATTGACTATAGTGACCATACTATATATTACATCTTCATGATATATTTATTTTATAACTGCGTTTCTACCTTTTGGCCATTGTAACTCACTTCACCAACCCATACCCTCCACCTCTGGCAACAACAAATAGATACTCTGTATTTATGGATTTTTCTCTTCTTTTTTTTTTGGGGGGGGGGTTCACATATAAGTGAAATCATACAGCATCTGTCCTTCTCTGACTTATTTCACTTAGGATAATGTCCTCAAGTTCTATCCATATTGTTGCAAATGACAAGATTGTCTTTTTATTTATGGCTGAATGATACTCCTCTGTGTGTGTATACATATACATGTGTATATGTATATATGCATGTGTAAACATATAATACATTTTCTTTATCCATTCATCCATCAATGGACACCTAGGTTATTTTCATGTCTTAACTATCATAAATAATTCTGCAAGGAAAATGGGGTACAGACATCTTTTCAAAGAAGTATTTTTATTTCCCTTAGGTAAATACTCAAAAGTAGAATTGCTGGGTCATAGGGTAGTTTCTATTTTAAAATTTTTGTGGACCCGCCATACTGTTTTTCATAGAGGCTGCCACACTTTACATTTTCTTTGACAGTACACAAGAGTTTCCCTTTCTCTACAACCTTGCCAACATTTATTGCTCATTTTTTTTAGAATAACCATTTTAATAGGTGTGAGGTGATTTGTATGTCCCTGATGATTAGTGATGAGCCCCTTTTCATGAACATTGGCCATCTGTTATGTCTTCTTTAGAAAAATGTCTATTCAGATTCACAGCCTATTTTGTTAAAGATTTATTTATTAGAGACAAAGAGACAGAAAGACAAAGAGAGGGAACAGAGGAAACAGAATCCTCAGGTAGACTCTGCTGTGAGTGTAGAGCCCAACATGAGACTCAGTATCAGGACCCTAAGATCATGACCTGAGCCAAAGTCAAAAGTCAGTCACTTAACCATATGAGCCACTCAAACACAGCTGCCCATTTTTTTTTCACCTGCCCATTTTTTAATTGGATTATTTTGACATTCAGTTGCACGAGTTATTTATATATTTTGGATGCTAATCTCTTACCAGATATAGGATTTGCAAATATTTTCTGTATTCTGTAGGTTGCCTTTACATTTTGTTGAAGATTTCCCTTGCTTTGCAGAGCTTTTTTAGTTTGATGTACTAATCTATTTTCCTTTTGTTATCAAATCTAAAAATCGTTGCCAAAACCAATGTCAAGAAGCTTACCCTCTGGATTTTCCTTTAAAATTTTTATGGTTTCAAGTCTTACATTTAAGTCTTTAATTCATTTTGAGTTGATTTTGTGTATTGTGTAAGATAATGGTCCAGTTTCATTCTTTTGTATGTGGCTGTTCAGTTTTCCTAGCATTTATTGAGGACACTCTCCTTTCCCCATTGTATATTCTTGGCTCCTTTGTTGTAAATTAATTAACCATATATATGTGAGTAATTTGGGGGATTTCTATTCTGTTCCACGGGTATATTTGCTTTTATATAAATACCATACAACTGTAATTATTATAGCCTCATAATATAGTTTGAAATCAGGAATCATGATGCCTTCTTGTTTTTCTTCTTTCTCAAGATTGCTTTGGCTATCTGGGACTTTTGTGGTTCCACACAACTTGAAGGTTTTTTATTTATGTATAAAATGCCACTGGAACTTTGGTTGAGATTACACTGAATCTGAAGATTACTCTGTATAGTATAGACCTTTGAGCCATATTCTTACAGCCCATGAGAATAAAATATCTTCCATTTATTTGTGTGACTTTCCATTGCTTCCATCAGTGTCTTAGAGTTTTCAGTGGACAGGATTTTTACCTCTTTGGTTAATTTATTTCTAGGTATTTTATTATTTTTGATCCTATTATAAATGTGAATTGTAAAATAGTTTTCCTGAGAGTTTACTGTTAGCATATAGAAATGCAACTGATTTTTATTTATTGATTTTTTTATTAACTACTTTCCTCAGTATTTTGATTAAGTCTTTAAAGTTTTCTGTATATGTCATCTGTAAATAGGGAGTTTTACTTCTTCCTTACAGATTTGAGTATCTTTTATTTTGTTTTGTTATTTGTTTGGCCTTATTGCTCTAGCTATAATGTCTAGTACTATGATGAAAATAAGTGGTGAGAGCGGACATCCTTGTCTCATTCCTGATCTTGGAGAAGATTCCAGCTTTCACCATTGTGTATTTGTCATATATAGACTTTATCATGTTGAGATATGTTTCCTTTATAGCCACTTTGTTGAGAGTTTTAATCTTAAACCAATGTTGAATTCTGCAGAAAATTATTTATTTACATCTATTAGGATGGACATATTATTTTTACTTTCATTTCATTAATGTGTTGTATCACACTGATTTGTAAATATTGAACCATCCTTGCATCCCTGGAATGAATTCCACTTAATATATGATCCTTTGAATGTATTGTTGAATTTGGTTTACTAATATTTTGCTGAGGTTATTCGCATCCATGTTCACCAAGGATATTAGTTTATAATTTTCTTGTAATAGCTTTTTCTGGTCTTGGTATCAGAGTAGTGCTGGCCTTGTAAAATGAGTTTGGATGTATTCTCACTTCTATTTTTTAGAAGAATTTAAAAGAATTAGTATTAATTCATTTTTAAATGTTTGATAGAATTCACCAGTGAAACTATCTAGTCCAGAACTTTTCTTTATTGGTAAGGTTTTAATTACCGATTTAATCTCCTTATTAACAAATGGTCTGTTTAGATATTGTTTCTTCCTGATTCAGGTTTTGAAGGTTGTGTGTTATTAGGAACTTATACACATCTTCTAGGTTGTCTGATTTTTTGACATTCCATTGTTTATTGTTTAGTCTCTCACCCTTTTGTATTTCTGTAGTATCAAACTGTAATTTCTCCTCTTATTCCTAATTTTTAAAATTAGACCTTTTTCTTAATAAATAAGGCTAATTTGTCTATTTTGTTCGTGTTTCAAAAATAGCACATTCATTTTTTTTCTTTTATCTTTTTAGTCCCTATTTCATTTATTTCTGTTCTGATTTTCTTTATTTCTAGTAACTTGGGCTTCTGTTTGTTCTTCTTTTTATAGTTCCTTGAAGTGTAAATTTCTATTATTTATTTGAGTAAATAAATCTATCTTGTTTTTCTTTCTATAGGCATTTATCACTATGAACTTCCCTTATAGAAGTGCTTTTGCTGCATGCCATAGGTTTTGGTATCATATGTTCCTATTTTCACTACTTTCAAGGTATTTTTGGATTTCTCTCCTTTTCTTTCATCATTTAGCAGCTCTATGTGGTTTAATCTTCACATATTTGTGATTTTTCCAGTTTTCTTGGAATTTTCAGTTTCATACCATTGCAGTTTAAAAAGATATTCAATATCATTTCAATCTTCTTACATGTATTATTTTGTGGCTTAATATATGATCTATCCTGGAGAATATTTCATATGTGAATCAGAAAAATGTATATTCTTTTGCTTTATGGGTAGGATATTTTGTTAATGTCTGTTAAGTCTATGTGATCTAATGTATAGTTGACATTTCTTTTTTTTTTTTTAATTAATTTTTATTGGTGTTCAATTTACCAACATACAGAAAAACACCCAGTGCTCATCCCGTCAAGTGTCCACCTCAGTGCCCGTCACCCATTCCCCTCCAACACCCGCCCTCCTCCCCCCTTCCACCACCCCTAGTTCGTTTCCCCGAGTTAGGAGTCTTTATGTTCTGTCTCCCTTCCTGATATTTCCCAACATTTCTTCTCCCTTCCTTTATATTCCCTTTCACTATTATTTATATTCCCCAAATGAATGAGAACATACACTGCTTGTCCTTCTCCGATTGACTTATTTCACTCAGCATAATACCCTCCAGTTCCATCCACGTTGAAGCAAATGGTGGGTATTTGTCGTTTCTAATCGCTGAGTAATATTCCAGTGTATACATAAACCACATCTTCTTTATTGACTTTTCTGTCTGGATGGTATGTAGACATTGACAAAAGTGGGGTATTAAACTTTCCTACTATTACTGTATTGTCTATTTTTCCTCTTAGATCTAGTAATATTTACCCTATATTTAAGTGCTTCTGAAAATTTGGTTTTATTTCTATTTTACTTAAATTCCAGTGTAGATAGCATAGTGTTATATTAGTTTCAGGAGCACAATATAGTGCTTCGACAATTCCATATATTACTCAGTACTTATCAATATAAGTATACTCTTAATCTCCTTCACCTGTTTCAGCCACTATATATATATATATAGAATATATATGCATCAATTTGCATTCTCACCAACAATGCATGAGGGTTCTTTTTTCTTCACATCTTACCATCACTTGTTTCTTGCATTTTTTTTTATTTTAGCCACTCTGATAGTTATGTAGTGATACCTCATTGCGTATTTTTTTACCTTCATCAGCTCCATCTTTAGTGTTACTATTATATGTTGTGTTTAATCAGTAAGATTTCATTTTAAGAAAGGTTCATCAGTTGTTAATTTTGAAAAACATGGATATTAGTCCCTTGAAGCACTAATACTGTAATGAATTCAGTAATACTGTACAGTATTACTGTAATTATTCAAAAATACTGTAATGAATACTAAAATTCACACAGCACAATACTGTGTGAATTTTTAGTAATGAAAATGTGTATGTGTGCATGAAAGTATAATTTTTGAGAAATAATTTACACTTAACATAAAGCTCTTACATGTAGTTTGATGAGTTTTAACCAAAGTATACATTCACATGATGCAAACCTTGTTAAAGAACATTTTCATTGCTCCAAAAATTTCTCTCTAATCCTTCTTCAATCTTTTATTTCTATACAGAAGCAATCGCTCTTCTAATTTCTATCACTGTATTTTAGTTTTTAGAACTTCATATAAATGGAATTACATAGTATGTACATTTGTTTTCTTTGGCTCTACTTTTAGTGTTTTTATGTGTTTTATGTGTTTTGAAGCCAGCACTCATTCGTTTTTACTACTAAGTTATATTTTATTGTATAATATGATATGAATTGTTTATCCATTCTCTAGTTGATGAATGAATATTTAGGTTATTTTATCAGTTTTTGGCTATTTATGAATTAAGTGGCTATCTATATTTTGTGTACAAGTTTTTGAGTCTCTCTTTCTCTTGGGTAAATACCTATGAGTGGAATTTTAAGATCTTAAGATAGGTGAATGCTCAAATTTATTAAAAAAACAAAAACAAAACAAAACACTGGGAACCTGGGCAGCCCAGTGGTTGAGTGTCTGCCCTTCGCTCAGGTCATGATCCTGGGGTCCTCGGATTGAGTCCCACATTGGGCTCCCTGCACAGAGCCTATTTCTCCCTCTGCTTATGCCACTGCCTCTTTCTGGGGCTCCTGAATGAATAAATCTTTAAAAAAACAAACAAAACACCTACCAGTTTTCTAAAAGAATTAATCTCACTTTATACTCTCACCTGCAGTGTGAAATTTTCATGAAATTTTCACCTCCTTCATATACTCCCCAAACTTGCTATGATCAGTCTAATTTCAGTCATTCTAGGGTATACAGTGGTATCTCCTTGTGATTTCAATTTGCATTCTCCTGATGCCTAATAAAAAGATATGCATTTTTATGTGCCTATTGATCATTTCTATCTCTTTTGTTTGTATAAAGTATCAGTTTAGGTCTTTTACTATTTTTTAAAAACGGTTTTTTATATTATTGAAATTTAGGACTTCTTCACATATTTTGGATACATTTTAGAAATACTTTCTCCAGTATGTGGCTTAC
The DNA here is from genome assembly GCF_048418805.1 of Vulpes vulpes. Lineage (NCBI taxonomy): Eukaryota > Metazoa > Chordata > Mammalia > Carnivora > Canidae > Vulpes > Vulpes vulpes. The sequence goes on from NC_132790.1 coordinate 92,737,627, forward strand.
TCATTCTTTTAACTGCTTTGATACCGTGAACAAAAGTTTATAACTTTAACAAAGATTGGTTTGTAATTTACTCTTTATAGTCATTGATTGCTGAGTCCTATCTAAAAGTAGCTTGGTCCATCCCTGTTACTGGTTTGTAATTTATTTAAAAGTTTTACATGTAAAGGTATAGGGTCAAGGTTATTTTTAAAATGAATATCTAAGTATTCCAACTATTTGGAAAATATGATCCTTATACCACTCATTTGTCTAATTCTGGATCTCTGTTGTGTTCCACTGATTTTTTTTATTACTTACTTTTTTTTTAGATTACATTCTAAAAAATTATGAATTTTAGTTAAATGCTTGAATGTATTGGTCTTCAAGATAACATGGAATGCCTAGGTGGCTCAGCAGTTTAGCGCCTGCCATCCGACCAGGGCGTGATTCTGGAATTCCAGGATCGAATCCCACACTGGGCTCCCTGCATGGAGCCTGCTTCTCCCTCTGCTTATGTCTCTGTCTCTCTCTCTGTGTCTCTCTCATGAATAAATAATAAAATCTTAAAAAAAAAGATAACATAAAATTTTCAGTTTCTGTATATTTTCATAAATATTTTAAATCTCCTTGTAATATCTATAAAATAAAGACTACTGCAATTTTAATAGAATTAAGAAAAATCTATGGTGAGTCATTTCAAGGAGAAATGAAATTTAACAATATTGAGTCTTCCAAACCATGAACATACTCTAACTCTTCATTCATTAGTTTTTAAATTTCTTTCAGCAATTTTTTTTACTTTTTTTTTCTTCTTTTTAGTTTTCAGTGTGGAAATTTTGGACATCTTTTGTTATATGTATGAGATATATACATATAACTAATATTTTCACCTATTTCTATGTTATTACAAATGGTAGTGATTTATACATTTTTTAAAATTATTTCTTGCTAGTATTTTTTAAATTATTGCTAGTATTTATGTATACAGTTTTTAAAATCTTATTTACTTTACATTATTGCTAGTGTATAGATATACAGCTTTTAAAAATTATTTAAATTATTTATTGCTAATATATACATATGCAGGATTTTTTTTTAATCTTGTATCCTGTGATCTTGACAAATTCACTTATTGCTTCTAGTAGTTTTGGTTTCCATGTTTCCTAAATCTTCTATCCTTATTTTTTTTTCCTGCTTATTCAAACATTTACTAAGAGAACATTGCTTAAATCTTTAAATGTTTGTGGATTTGTCTATTTCTTCAATTCTATCAGTTTTTCCTTCCTGTATTTTGAAGCAGTGTTATTTGACTCATGCACATTTAGGATTGTTTTCTTGATAAGTGAGCCTTTTGTTATTATGAAATATCTTTCTTTACCCCTGGTAATAATCTTTCCCACAAATCTGTTTGCCACTAGTAACTCCATTGTATTTTCTCTATTGGCCCTTTAGCTGTATCTCTTAGTTTATTTCAGTAGTTGCTCTAAGGATTAAAATATTCATGTAAAATTTATAACAATCTTCTTAGAATTAATATTAAAACTCCAAGTATAAAGTAAGAATCTTAAAACAATATTTCTATTTATTGTTTCCTATCTTTTGTGATATAGTTGTCATATTTTACTTCTACAAGTGTTATAAACTCCTCCCTACAGTATTATTGTTTTTGCTTAAGGTCAGTCTTTTAAAAAAATTAAGTAATGGGGAAAATTAAGTAACATCTTAAAGAATTTGGTGATTACCTAGGTTACCAATTCTGGCTCTCTTTATTCTTAGAGGTTTGAATTTTCATCAGCTATCATTTCAGGCTAAAGAACTTCATGTTATTTTTATTGGAGTGCATTTTGCTGGTTAAAATTATCTCAGGTTTTGTCCAAAATTTTCTTTTATCTTCATTTTGAAGGAAAATTTGTTGTATATAAAATCCAAGGGTGATAGGTTCTTTTTCTCCTTTAGGCACATTATGTCATTTCCATATTATCTTCTGGCTTGCATTATTTTTTAATGATAAGTCAGTTGTATTTTAATCAGTTCTCCACTATATTTCTTTTTTTACATTTTAAGATATCTTTTATCTTTGGTTTTCAGCATTTCTCTAAGTTATTCTTCTGTGTGAGTGCGTGTGTGTGTGTGTGCATTTTGGTTGGTGTCTGTTTAGCTTCTTGGGTCTGAAGTTTAATAATTTTTATCAAGTTTTTAAAATTTTAGGCATTATTTCTTCAAATATTTTCCTATCTCCTCTGATTCTGAAACTTTAATTGCACATATTTTAGGCTGCTTGATATTTTTTAATGTGTCGTTATAACTTTATTGATCTTTTAAATTTATTTTTATCTCTGTGCATCAATTTAGAAAATTTCTATAGCCCTGTCTTCACAGTCAATGATATTTTCTTTGTGTGTCAACTTTTTACTAAAAGTCCATTATTTTTTTATACTGTAATTGGTTCTTTTTTAGTTTTTTTTTTTTCCTGCTGAGAATCCCATCTGGTCACTCACTATGACGACTTTTTTTCCCTTAAATTCTGAACATAGTTATAGTAACTGTTTTAAAGTCCCTGTCTTCTATTTCCAACATCTTTGTCATCTCTGTTTGTTTCTATCATCTGTTCTAACTTCTTATGCATCATATTTTTTGTTACTTCAAATGTTGAGTAATTTTTTATCCTAGTCTCCACTTTATAGATCTTGACTTGTTGAAATATGGAGATTGTCTTAAACAATGTGAGAGGTTTTTTTAAAGGCTCGTTCTGGCTGACACTGGTTTACTGGCACTGGTTTACTTTGCCCATTTGTGTTTTAAGTTGGTTTTAAATCTTCACTTAAATTCCAGTGAGTTAACATAAAGTGGAGTATTAGTTTCAGGTGCTCAATATAGTGATTCAACACTTCCATACAACACCTGGTGCCCATTATGACAAGTGTGCTCCTTAATCTTCATCACCTATTGTACCTATCCCCCCAACCACCTCCTTTCTGGTAACCATCAGTTTGTAGTTAAGAGTCCATTTCTTAGTTTGCTTCTCTCTCTCTCTCTCTCTCTCTCTCTCTCTCTCTCTCTCTCTCTCTCTCTCTCTCTCTCATTTAAACTTACAGTCGTAAACTCTGGAATTGTTGTTACACTTGGGCTAGAGTAGCCCTAATTTTAACTCATGGCCTTTCTGAGAAATCAGGTGTACATTCAGGATGTTCAGCAAGGCCTCTTCACTCTGGATTGTCAGAATTTCAACATTTCTCAGCACAGAATGATCTGTGAAATCTCTATTTGGCTCAATACCCACCTTTTAGCCAAACAGCTGAAGCAAAAAATAATAAAATAAAATAAAATTAAAATAAAATAAATAATAAAATAATAAAATAAAATAAAAAATAAAATAAAATAAAATAAAATAAAATAAATAAACAGCTGAAGCCAGCCTTCTCTTTTTAGTCAAACATTCAAGAAAACTTTCATAAAGACTGTGGAACTCCTTTGCACAGTTTCCCTGAGTCTTCAATCTGCACAGCTATCTCAAACATTCCTGAAACCTCTGAAGCCTTAAATCCAATCCCTGTATCTTTTAACAATTTTGTGTTTGGAACCACTTTACTGTGCCATAACATGGAAAAAACTCCAGGCAGAAAGGCAGCATAAATCAGGAGCTCACCACCTTATATACTTCCCTTTTCTCAAGGATCACTGCTCTATGGTGGCTGTTCACTGCCTAAAATTAATCACTTCATACACTGACCAGAATGTATATATTATCTAGTTTTATAATTGTTTTAGACAGTCAGGTAAGTTCAGTTCCTATCACTGCCTCATGGCCAGAATCAAAATATTTTCTTTTTTAAAAAAAGATTTTGGGATGCCTGGTTGGCTCAGCAGTTGAATACCTTCAGCTCAGGATGTAATCCCTGAGTCCAGGAATTGAGTCCCACACCCAGCTCCCCTTAGGGAGCCTGCTTCTCCCTCTGCCTATGTCTCTGCCTCTCTCTGTGTGTCTTTCATGAATAAATAAATAAAATCTTTAAAAAGATAAACAATATTTTCTTCCTTTTTTTTTTTTTAGATTTTATTTCTTTATTTGAGAGAGAGAATGAACGGGAGGGGGGAGGAACAGACAGAGAGAAAGAAGCAGACTCCCTGCTGAGCAGAGAGCCTGACACAGGGCTCAATCTCAGAACACTGGGATCATGACCTGAGCTGAAGGCAGACTCTTAACTGACTGAGCCACCAAGGAACCTCTTTTTTCTATAGTATTCTTAATGTTATCTCTAATCTAATGTCATTAGGAAACAAATGCCTAAAAGAAATTTGTCTGTATTAGTTTAAATGCATGGACTTTGGAAACAGCATTCCTAGATTCAAATCTTGATGTGGCTTTTCTGAGTTGTAATACTTGGACAAGTTACCTAGTCTTTAGGTGCTTCAGTTTCCTCATTTATAAAATGCAGATCATGATAGTTCTTAACTTGAAAGTTCTAGTGAAAGTTATATGAATATATGATGGAAGAACTGAAATGTTACATTTACCCCATACCTACCCCAAGCTTCTACAGCCAAATAAAAATCATACACCCAGGCAAATTGTTATTACCATAGTTTTGCCAAACATGTGAGTGACCATGTCCCTGTATTCTGTTTCTCAAGGAGAATTTTCCAATAGGGAGAAAAATTTAAGTAATGTGGCTTCAAGGCAGCAATTTATTGGTTGTATTTCTCTTCCTCTGGTCTTCCACAATGTGTTAAGAAAGTAGTAACCATTTTACTAAAAGGCCATCTTCTACAGAACAAATAAATGCTGGAACATTTATTTAAACAAAGACAGTCCCAAAACTATGTGATTTATGCCTTTGAGAATCATGTACTTATTTATCTGATTTATCTAATTTGCTTTATATCACAAATTGCTTTGATGTTTAAGCATTTAGAAAGTAATCCTATGTGAATGCTTCCTCGATATTTAAATCTTCCCCCAATCTGGTTTATTTTCCTATTATTACTGTGATCTTCTAAGTCCTCTTCCCCCCATCAGGACAACGTATTTCCCCAAAGGAAATTGGGAACTCCATCTGTCCTTGGGTATCACAAACTTGCATCAGTTTCAAGTGGAAGTGGAATCTTTCACCTATTCCAGCATCTTCTTCCCCTTAACAAGACAAAGAGTGAGCTCTGGTCCTCTTGAAAATAGAGAAATGAATATCTTTGTTCATGTACTACTGCTGTGGGTAGGTTACATCCTAAAGTACTTGATGACTATTATTACCTCACACAATAAATATGAGGGTTTTTTTTTAAAGACCACCTAATTCAGTCTACATGAGGCTGATGGGAAAAATAATGTTTTACCCCTTAACATGACTTTTACAGTACTATTTAGAAAAGAATAATTCTGTTATGCTAAGCTGTACCCGCATTCTAGCCAAGCTTACACTCAAATAAACTAAACATCTCTGCTTGAAGCGGGAGGAACCATACTCATATCATGTTGTGCTGTGAGCCTCTTGTTTCACTTTACCTGGCTTTACCTCTCTCTTCTCCAGTAACCACAGCATTATTGGCCTACCCTTTTCCTTCAACCTTCTCTACTGGTTCCTTCCCATCAAGATTTAAACATTTAAGTCTGTCTTACCTCGAAAAAGCACTAAATGTTACTGATCCATATGGAATGCCTGATATGTAGAACAGATTTTTGAGTATCCAGTCTTTAGTCACTCTACACACAAACATCAATTCATTGATCCAAATTTATTTCTTACATTTGTCTCTTCCACTCATCCTTTAAGTATCATCATATAGAAAGTTTTTTCAGTTCCGCAAGCATCTAAAATGTCTACTAGTCTCTGAACTTTTCATGTGATATTCCCTCTTTCTAGAACGCTTTCCCCACTACCCATCCCTATCCATTATATAATAGAAACTGTTTTACCAAGACCATCATTGGTAATCCAGTGCTCCTTTCTCAGTCTTTTCCATAGCATTTGATGGTGTTGAAATTCTCTTTTCCTCTGGGCCTGTGAGTCTGTGTCCTCGTGATGCTCATCCTACCTGTGGAAGTATTGTGTTTCTTTCATGCCCGCTCTACTTACTTAGGTATTGGTGTTACTTGGGGTTTGATCTGAATCCAGAAACAATGTTATTTTCCATCAGCTTCAGTTGCCATCTCCATAGTAATTTCAACTGTTTTCCAATTCTGTAAGTCTTTCCAGAGTTTAAAACTCATATACACAAATATCTATTGGACACTTAAACTATGTTTACAGCTACCTCAAGCTCACCAGATCCAAAACTAAACTCCTCATTTGTCCATGGATGCAACTTCCCCTTTGTTCCCCATCTATGTGAATGTCACAATCATCCTCTCAGTTACCTAAATTAGAATCCTAGGCATAATCCAAGGCTCAGTCATACCCTTCTCCATAGCTAATCAATGACTAAAACAGTCAATTCTTCAACCATTATATGTAACAATTCTATTATTTTTTTCATCTCTATCACTATTTTTTAATCAAAGTTATTGTCACCTCCTAAGTAGAGAATACTACTAAATGTACCAATTGCTCTTCTGCCTCATTCAGCCTGTCCAATACATAATGCTTCCTCCAAGAGCTTCCATAAATGCAAGCTCGTATCTTGCCAATCCTCAGCCTAAAATCTTTCTAAGGTCCCTCCCTGTGCTAAGTAAAAGTTCAAACTCCTTATGCTAAAAAGGCTGGTATGGTCTAATCCCTGCCTATCGTTCCAGATTTATTTCTCACATTTGTCTCTTCCAGTAATCCTGTAAGTATCAGCCATACAGAACATTTTTCAGTTCTCCAAGCAACTACTATGACTGCTTGCCTCTAGGCCTTCTCAAGTACTGTTTCCAGTTTTTAGAACACTCTCCCCACTATTCATCCCCATTCATTGGACCAATCCTCATGTAGATTTTAGATCTTTTTGCATGCTAATTTTCTAAGAAAATTTTTTGTAATCCCCTGAGTGATGTGGGGAATTCATCTCATGCATTTCTATTACACCCTGACATTTCCCTACAGGGGTACATATATCATCTGCCTCACCTACGAATAATGAAACAATATGAATATGGGAACCCCAGCCTTTCTTTGTCATTGTGTCTCCAGTGCCAGGCACATTGCATGGCATATAAATAAACCCTCAAATGAGAATGAATATATACATTAAAAATTTCTCAGAAAATGAGGTGCCTAACTGGTTCAGTTGGTGGAGCATGCAGGTCTTGATCTCAGAGTTGAGTTTGAACCCCAAATTGGATGTAGAGATTGCTTAAAAATAAAATCTTAAAAAAACTTTCTCAGAAAAATATTTTTAAATGCCTTCCTAAAATAGATGATAGATGATAGATAGATAGATAGATGATAAATGCCTTCTTTACTTTGCCTCTCTTTCTATCCTTCTCACCTCCACATAGCTCCATATGTTGTTATCCATGCACTTTTGGTTTTCCAAATGGATTATATACTCTACTAACTCTATGCCTTTGCATATCCCAATCCTTCTCCCTAAAATGACCCTACATATTCTCTTCTCCTAGATTGCTCATCTGAGCCTTCAACTCTTCCGAAAAACAACCTTTAAAAAAATTCATTGGCATGTTATCCTCTGGGGTCTCAACACCTGTGGGAGAATTTCTCTATTATATCAGTTTCAATGCTACACGAATAGGAGTTTTCAAAGTTAAAGGATATATTTCAGTGTATCTTGTCATCAAATATGTAGCAGAGAAGCTAGCAAACAAATACTAGGAGTCAATTACTACTTTCTAAGTGAAAGAGGAAAAGAACATAGTCACGCATATGCTGTTCCAGTGGTCTAATGAGAGTAGATAAATTTGGCTATGAACCAAAAATGCCTGAAAGCCAATTCTCAGGCCATAATGAAATCAAATAAAAATTATATATTAATGTCTTTTACATCTCATGCTCATTAAGAACAAATTTTGTCATACCATTTTTTCATAGTCAATAAAAATAACTTTGTATTTTAGAAATGAATGGTAAAACTCCTGAGAAATCTTACCTGATTGAATAAACCAAATAGAATCACTAACTTCATTTTCTGAATTGGAAATTCTGTTGCCAACTATATCTTCATTAGATGAAATGGAAGTCTGAAGGTTTCATTTATTCAACTACTCACCTGTTCCTCAGCAAGAACTTGATTTTGACCAAATTAAAAAAAAACTATCTTATTTTGGTTACATTCTTAAATATTATCATTTTTAAAATAACATTTTGGCAATAATACTTGGATTCCCTAAAACCAGAAGCAAAATGTATACAACAACACAGGCATGAAATAAGATTTTTATACTTTTAATAAAAAACTAAGGTTTACCATTTCAGACAATCATTATTACATAAGTTCTTAGAAGAATAGAAGAGAACTAAGATTTTTTTTTATGCAAAAGGGCAGTTCTTAGTTGTTTACCTAAAGCAATCAATGTATCTTTGTCATGATTAATTTTTAAGACCTAGGTTTTAAAATTATAGCAGTCCAGTTTTAAGCTTACAGTGTCCCAAAATTGAAAAGAGAAAAATAACATATGAAATGCTTGTGATATCTTTATGTGAGAATCATTAAGTAGCTGTCATTCTCTCTTCTCTAGCATCAATTACTCTGCTCTGGATTTACTTACTCCACTCTGTATAATGAGCCCCCAGAGCATGTTTCATTGCAGAGAAAAGCACACATTCTTCACTTGCGGTCAGTGGGATGTGGTTAATTTGAAATCACTTAAACTATTATATCTGTCAAGTGTAGTTATTTTATTTTCAATTCACATCAGTGTTTTAGTATGCATGTTGGTTACTGGGTCAAACTGGCAGATTAATTTAGGAGCCTTCTGTTGCAATGCTCTTCATCACTGTCATTTATATGTAGGCCACTATTGAAAGTTAATACCTGCCCATTAAAATTGATTGCCAAAGATATCACGCTTAATGTAAACAATAATGTATAGATCAGAAAATGGTGCTAAATTAGAGATTATGGTTTACAACTCCTATAGTATGGGGCCATTCAGTTATGGAAAATATTTCAGGAATATTGGACTTGGAAAACAACAAAATGCTAAAAGAAACCTTCAGAATGCTCTAGGAGACCTGGCAATAGCCTGGTAGGGCTTTTCGTGATCTTGTTCTCATATCCTGTAATTCTTCATTATAGACAAGATTTCAAACAGTGTGTGTGTATGTGTGTGTGTATGTGTGTAGGAAGAACATCAAGCTATTTAAAGGCATAATTATTTGGAAGTGAATATTGCACTGGAATAAACAGTCTAGGTTAGATTAAAGAAGCAGAAGGGGGATGCCAGGGTTGCTCAGTGGTTGAACATCTGCTTTTAGCTCAGGTCATGATCGAGTCCCACAGTGGCCTCCCTGTGGGGAGCCTACTTCTCCCTCTATCTACATCTTTGCCTCTCTATCTTGGTCTATCATAGAATAAATAAATAAATAAATAAATAAATAAATAAATAAATAAGCAAGCAAATAAATAAATAAATAAAATCTTTGAAAAAAAACAAAACAGAATGATGCTGAAACACTAGCACAGTGTATCCCATTAATTAATAGCCAGGCATTAATAAAATGTAATAGATTAAAATGAGCATTTGGGTACTATACTATAACAATATCATACGTACTACATTAGCAAATTGTATTTTTACCATATGTAAGCCTGCTTTCATCATTTTATAATACTGCCAACAATATTGAACATTTGAAAGTCTATGACTTTCTTGGAAGTTTTAAAATAAGGTAAGGCCCTGATTAATAGTATCGTGAGTTGCAAAGATAAAAAAAAATTAAAAAAACAAAGATAAAAACTGATCAGATTCCAAAATTTTTCATTTCCTCAAAAAGGGAAGAACTATATACTCCAGAAACAGTGCTTTGAAGTTTTACCTCTTTTATGGAAGTTGTAGGACAGCAGGAAATATAGCATCACCTTTTTTCAGGCACCCAGAAAACTGCAACAAACATCTGTGCAAAACTGGAACACACACACGCACACACACACACACACCAAGTAGCCCAAGAAGATCTAGAAATGTACAGAAGCAACCCACATGAAACCTTCTGACATGGCAGAAACTTCAAAAGCTGTTGCTTTGAAACACTACATAATACTCCATCAAGGACAAGAGAGCAAAGAAGTAGTGCTTTTGCTATCTAGGGAGTGTAACTCCATTCCTAACCCATTTCCATGTCACTTCCCTGACATTTCAGAAATATCCTGCATCTCATCTGTGAGTTTTGATCCATTACATGTATCTCTTTAAAAGTCATATATTTCTAATGCAGTAAGTAAATCATAAGCTGTTATACAACAAATATTGGTTTTAAATTAAATGTATTAGCAAAAAAACTTGACACCTTTTTTTCCTAAAGGTTTTATTTATTCATGAGAGATGCAGAGAGAAAGGCAGAGACACAAGGAAAGGGAGAAGCAGCCTCCTTGCAGGGAGCCCGATGTGGGACTTGATCCCAGATCCCAGAATCACGCCCTGAGCCAAAGGCAAATGCTCAACCGCTGAGCCACCCAGGTGTCCCAAAACTTGACACCTTTTAATTAAAATTTTAAACACTTTGTGTTCTACTTGTGTGATCTTTGGAGGAATATGTTGTTTTTAATACCCTAACTTATTCTGTTAACTAAAAGTTGAGAGAAGCAATTGCGATTTTGCTTTTCTCGAATGTCTTTCTAGACATTTTGACACTGAAGATTATGTTCTAGTGGCTAATTCAAAAGCATATACTTACAGAAGAGAAAAGAATTTTATGATAAATATCTTTCAAAGTATCTTAGCCCTATAGTGAGTTATCGAGTTGCTGGGTTAAAAGTGATTAACTGGAAAATACCTTAATTTTTAAGTCAGCATAGCTCTATTTGAGAATCCCTAACGTGAGTTTCTATTCACATTTGTTTCTGTGGAAAATAATTCAGTAAGATGATAATTGGTATAACATTAGTAAAGATTTCATAATCAAGTTTGAGAAGCACAAGATTAAACTGTTAAACTGCTTTTTGTGTTTGGTATAGTTTTATTGTGCTAATCTGCATATGATCATGAAACTTTTTTGCAGGTATCACAAAAGCATACTTTGAGGTGTTATATAACTACATCTAAGCATTGCTAAATATGAAGGTTAACCCAAGTTGAGTTACCTCTGGCCCAGTCTTTCTCAAATAACAATGTTATTTATCAGAATCATCTGTGATGCTTTACATAAAAATGCTGGAAACACACCCTAGATTTATTGACTGGGAGTAATAGGGGTAGAGTCTTTAATCATATCATTTTCACAAGCTCCATGGATGGTTCTAAAGTGAATCCCTGTTGAAGAAACACTGCTGTGAATATTATTATTACTTTTCTCCACAATTTCCATCTTCACTTATATCTCTATATCCACCCAATCTTGTCTGTATTTTGTAGATCAAGAATCTTCCCTTACAACCCAAATTAAAATAGCAATATTCTGGATGAAAGTATACATTAACTATTTAAGCAGAATATTTGTAATATTTGATACTCTAACAGTACAGCAATCTATGAAAGTTGAAACTATGATAAGAGAATTAAATATAATATGGAAGAAAAATAATTTCTCTAACATCTCAAGGCTCTTCCTCCTCCAAAATCTAACTGAATGCTTATTATCTTTAAAACTTTCACTACTTCCATAAAACCCTGATCACTTATCATACCTAAATTTACTTACATATTTTAACATAATTGTATTTGTCTATCATTTTAGATGTTTTTTTTTGAAGTCACAGAACCTCAGAGGAGGGATCTTAGTGATAATGATAATTTTCTGTAACTTCCCGGCACATGCTGAAATATTCTCTAAAGTACTTTGTACTCTTAGTTTTATAGATCTCGCTGTGTATGTTTTCTTGTTTCTCTCTCTCAGCATTATAAAAAAAAAACTAACCACTCATTTCTTTTCTAGTTGTATTGAATGCAATTAATGAATGTTGTTGACTGACAAGCAAATGAATTAGTCTTCCATAAAATTTACTGTTTAGTCTTCATTAAATTTTTTTCCATTATCAAAATGAATAGACTTTAAGTAGTTAACTTAAAAACAAGTAATAAAATGACCAGTAAATAAGTCATGATTTTATCATCTACTTCTTAATAGCCAAGGCTCTTGGTTGCCAATGATAGCACTCCAGCACAAACTAATAAAAAATGGAATGCATTGCTTTTTAAATGAAAAAAAGCAGGCTAAGGTAGCCATTGGCAGAGTTGCAGCCACGTGCCCAAAGACATCAGTAATCTTCTGGTCACTACCCTGCTTTTCTGGGATTAACATTTTTGTCACTGGGTTTCCTGATGGTATCAAAGTTGGCCAAGGAGCAGTTTTAAAATTCTGTTTCAAATGCTCCGCTAATCCAGATGCAAAATACCTCATGCCCAAAATGCCTGTCAGAAATTCTGTAGTGGTCTCTTACTGGCTCAGCTTCAGTTGCCAACCCACCTCTGAGCCAATTATTATAGTTTGTGTTGATAGAATATTGATTGGCCAAATGATTATGCCCAGATTTGTCCCCAGTCCCATTGACTAAAAGTGACAGTGAGTGACAGATAATTTTTCAGAGGAAATAAGGGATATTGTTACCAAGATAGGAGGAAGAGATGCTAAGTAGATGAAAATAAGTATTTTCTGAGATCTCAGATCAGCTATTACTCTCTGCCAGCTTTGGCCTGTGTTCTCTATGAAATACTCATTAATTTAGTTGATGACTTCAGATTTCATTGATGGCATTAATACTTTGAAAAAGGCAATTATTTTTACTGCTAGAGGGAAAATATGACTTGACATATTCTTTGTATCATAGGATTAATTATATTTTAAGAGTTAATAGTTCTAGTCTTTCATTAATAGCTGAAGTTTCAATATAAAGTGAATTCACTTACCAATCCACTAATCATAAGCATTTGCTTTTGGTACATGGAGGATGCATAATAGGTGTGATTTCATAGTCATTAGAAAAAAGTATAGAAAAATATGTGTATTTACTGTAAAAAATGAAAATTGAGTATTAAAATGTAAAATGCCATCTTTCTGTGGCTCGTTTTCTGAGACTTAGCATGTGGATTTTTTTCTTCTAAGATAATCAAAGCAAAAAAAATTATTAGTACCAATCATATCAATACTACCTTTAAAAAATTGCTAAAATATTGTGCCTATGGATAAGGAGTTAAAAACAGAACAAAATATAAATACTTTCAGAAAGTTAATGTCAAAATAATGTCCTTCATAATATAGTCACCATGACAGACTCCTTTTTCTGTTAACTTTTCCATTATATTAAAACATTTTGAAACTCTCTTTTGGGAAGAGCCTCAAGACCAGTTTATAAGCCACTAGAGAAAGCATCTTTGTTATTATCACATCACATATCTTCTCTACAGTTAATTAAAACAATTTAAACCTACAACTTCCTCAACAGATTTGACTTAAAGTGACTCCCTGTTAATTCCTATAATCATCTATATCCCAAAAGATAAGTCCTTGTCATGGTAGAGGATATTCAAAGAGTGGATCACATAAAGTTAATTCCAAATAAAATATTTTTCTTATCCAAAATTATAAAAAAATATTTTAGGTAATTACAACATCTTCAGAATAGGTGGCCAACCTTCAAGGACAAAACTAAAGAGAAAAACTTCCATCTAAGAAATGTCATTATCTTATGGTCCCCTTTAATATTTACATATTTACTGTGCATTATAAAAATTGGCAATCAATGTAGCTATGTAGGTAAAGCATAGTTCATTTTTTAAAGTTGAAAGACCATCTTAAAGGTGAGGTCTAAAAAGGGGATGAGGTGCCTAGGTGCTACATTCAGTTTAGCATCAGACTCTTGATTTTGGTTGAGGTCATGGTCTTGGGGTGTGGGATAGAGCCCTGCATCAGGCTCCATGCTCAGTAGGGAGTCTGCTTGAGATTTTTCTCTCTCCCTCTCTGTTTGCCCCTCCCTCCACTCTTTGTCTCAAGTAAATATTTTAAAAATAATTAAAAAGGATAATATGAATTCATTTTAGAATAAATGCACTTGTATGAGATTACTTTTATTTTTTTTTGAGATTACTTTTAATATGCTATTCTTAAAGCTTTTTATTAAATCTTAAGTTTTATGATACACTTTTTAAACTCAGATATAGTCCATTTTACTCATCTCTAAAGCAATGTTTCTTTAGCTGAAAAGCAGAACAATTTCAGAATCATACCTTCCAGGGAAATCAATCAGCTGATAAAATGGCAGGCTCATGGCTCTGCTAGGATTAGTGTGCTGATGAAGCCAAGTTCACAGGTTTGATCCCTAAGTGGGCCAATTTACTTTGCTGCAGGCAGTCCCTTAGACCCTGGCCTGACATCCTGCAAATGGGAACCATCAGTCATAAGGAGAAGCTAGGAAAAAAGTGAGGGTGGAGTAGAGCCAACTCCTCCCCACTGTAGGAAAACAACTCCAAGTCCAGGCCAGCTGATGGTTATGTGGTAGCATTTCTCCTGTAAATCAAAGAGGGAGCTATCTTCCAAATGATAGTGAATTGGCACAGGTCAGAGTGTAAATATGATCTGCAGAAATGCACTTTAAGATAAAGGATGTCAACAATTATTGAACTAGTAATTAATTGTTGGTTTGATGAGGGTTGAACCAAGTATACTAGAAGGTTTAGAGAGACCCCAAATGAATTTATTTATAGTGTATTTGTTACTAACTTCCAAGAAACATTGGCTGCTGCTCAAACAAAAGAGAAAATGTAGCTACTAGCTGAGTAATTATGTTAATAGACTGGATAAAACAAAAACCATCAAAGCATTATATGTCAAAGTTTTATTTAACTCATTAATGAGGGAACTAGCAAGATGAAAAGGCCGTTCCAAATAAAATTTAAGAACGGGATTTTTTTTTTTTTTAGTCAGTAGGAAAAATATAAAAGCTGAACTAAATACCAAATTAGATTTAAAAAAAAAAAAAACTGATTAAAATCCTACAGGGCAATAAAACCATCACACCTTACCAGTTTACAGAACTGTAAAATGGCCCTAATCAGTTGTGCAAACAAAGCTATATTCCCTTAGAGCATATTAGAAACAGCTGGAGAGTTTTAAAAAACATGATAACTAGGTCTTACCCCCCAATAGTCTGACTTAATTGGAAACCAAGTTAAGGCCTGAGCAGCAAGATTTTTAAAACCTCCCCAGGTGATTCTAATGTGCAGCCATGTTTGAGAACCACCGCCCTAGGAAGTGCTATGAGCTTTCACATGAGCTTTCAACAATTTGACCTTCCACCTTGCTACTCAAAACGTGCAGCATTGTCCAGCAGCACTGCCATCACCTGAGAGCTGTTAATTTGGAATGTGGGCTCCCACGCCAGATGTGTAGAGTCAAAATCTACATTTAAAAAATATCACCAGGAAAAAAAATAAAAAATATCACCAGGTAATTGGGTGCACAGTAAAGTTTGAGAAGCACCTTTCAAATATGATATTGAAAGGACTTGCAATTACTTTTTTTCCTGATATCAAAGCTTTAGGAAAATTTTCCTAACTCCAAGAAACTGCCAAATCTCTCTAAAACAGCCCAAAATAGCACTTTAACAATAAGGACATTTGTGGAGAGGAAAATCAACTCTAAGCTGAGAAATC
Source organism: Vulpes vulpes (assembly GCF_048418805.1). Lineage (NCBI taxonomy): Eukaryota > Metazoa > Chordata > Mammalia > Carnivora > Canidae > Vulpes > Vulpes vulpes. Next base: position 92,753,285 of record NC_132790.1, read on the forward strand.
TGCTAAATCAGTCAATGGTCCTACTTCCCAGGATCCTCAGTTACCAGGCAGGTCAACTGAGGCAACAGACTTAGGAGTATTTCAGATGAATAGAGGGTTTTTAAGGGATATTAGGGTTAAGCATTATTCTTAATGTATTACCTTTACTAAGAGGTGTTGGCAACTGGGAAAGGGGTTGTCAGAAATGTGCCAATCATGTTAACCACCAGCCAGTTGTGTAAGAAGTAGAGTATACTAGCCATGAAGAAGAAAAAAAAGTGTGTTTGAATGCCTAATTACAATAGAATAGAAACTTTTCAGTGGAAATGTTCTTAAACAATTTACTCAACATCAATTTCCTAAAATTTTTTTAAAGATTTTTTATTTATTTATTCGTGAGACACAAACAGAGAGAGAGAGAGAGAGAGGCAGAGATACAGGCAGAGGGAGAAGCTGGCTCCATGCAGGGAGCCCGATGTGGGACTCGATCCCAGGACTCCAGGATCATGTCCTGGGCCGAAGGCAGGCGCTAAACTGCTGAGCCACCCAGGCTGCCCAATTTCCTAAAATTTTGAGGGTCAATGTATCAACCCACACTTAGTGTTAACTATATTTTGTAAAAGGCTGACAAGGGAGTTAACTATGCTTTAAGTTTTCATACTCAAGTAGTGATCACGCAAGACCCTCAATGTAGCAACTGACATCTCAGAAAACATGAATAATGTTAAAAAGTGGAAATTTCCAGAAATGAGTTTTTTACTTTGACACCTATATTCGGTTTTCAAAGTCCTACCAATTAAACAAGTCTTTAATTCATGTATTTGTAATACATTTATTAAGTACTGGGTATTTTTCTATGTTTATAGTTGTGAATGAAAAATATGGTCCCTGTCCTTATGGAGCTCACAGTCTAGTATACAAAGAAGGGTAGTAAACGAATAAAACAAATGTTTTTGTTATAAAAAAGCTTAGTAAGTATAATAAAAGAACAGGGTCATTTAAATGAAAATTACTTAATGTGTAAATAAGTTTATTATCTGTAGCTTTACAAGTCTTTACAAATAAGTTCTCAAATCATAAAAATTTCAATCATAAAATATATAAAATTAGTAGCTATACATTTTGCTAAGGCTGCCAGATGTACTTGGCTCTGCTTAATTTCTCAATGATAAGAAACATCCAAAAGCTCTGACAGTGATTCTCCAACTTTCTTTTTCTTCACTATGGCAAAAATTGATAGTTTTCTCTGAGCAGATGAAAGTGTGAAGTATCTTCCAAAGACCTAAAAAAAAAAAAATCACAGAGATTTTAGTTAGGGCCAGAGATGAAATGTAAATATTGATTCAGTTACTTTAAATCCTCTCTGAAACAGGAATGATAGTTACACACACACACACACACACAGGTAATCTCCAATTTCAAAGATGCCGATTTGGTAACATATTTCATTAAACCCAGTAGAGAACTACAAATAACATCACAATTGAAAAGATATGAAGCCCTTGTGTCATAAGAAGATTCTCTGAATATTTTGTTTTGGTTTTCTTTTCTATGGCAGTAGGGTTTTTTTTCCCATTTGATATTCTTAGGCTTATCATGCTTAATTTGTCATGGTTACAAGTACTATCATTTGCATTACTTATCCAGAATGCATCCTCTTCCCTTATTTATTGCTTTCGCTACTGCTGGCTCCTCTGACCCCTTACCTCTAAGCTTCTCCTGAAGTCTATTTCCTCTTTACTCTCTGGCGGTCAGTTTGAGACACACTTCTCAAGTTGTGATTTGCAGAACAGATAGATCTAAACTCCTATATTCTTCCTTCCAAAGAGCCCAGAAGGAGAAAAATAAGCCAGACTATTCAACAATAAAGGCACCTACACATAATCAATATGTGTAATATTAAAATCAATATGTTAATCAAATGTTCTTGCCACAGTCATCCCGATTTTTTTTCATTTTTTCCAGTTTTATTGAGATATACTTGACATAGAACATCACACGAGATTTAGTTGTACAACATGGTTTTTCAAATACTTATGTATTGCAAAATGATTGGCACAGCCAGTCATCACTACACATTGTTACAACTTTTTCCTAGTGATGAGATCTTTAAAGTCTACTCTACTAACGACTTCCAAATACACAATGTGGCACTATTAGCTTTAGTCACCATACTGTACATTACCTTCCAATGACTTCTTTATTTTAAAAGTGGAAGTTTATACCTTTTCATGCCATTAACCCATTTCTCCCACATGCCGAATCTGGCAACCATCAATCTGTTCTCTGCATCTATGAAATGCATTCCTTTTTAGATTCTACATATAAGTGAAATCGCAAAATATGTGTCTTTCTCTGACTGATTTCACTTATCATAAGGTCCACCCATGCTGGATTTCCTACATTTTTATGATGGAATATTTCTGCATATGTATGTATACACAAAATGTATGTATATATTTTCTTTACCCAACATCTGTCAATGGACGCTTAGGTTATACCCATGTCTTAGCTATTATAAACAATGCAATGAACATGCAGGGGTATAAATTTTTTCAAGATAGTGGCTTCATTTGTTTGAATATGTATATACCCAGAAATAAAATTGCCACATAAAATGATAGTTCTATTTTTTTTATTTTTGAGGAACCTCCATACTGTTTTCTGTAGTGACTGTAATAATTTACACTCCCTATAGTGCGCAAAGTTCTCTTCTTTTCCACAGCCTTGCCAACACTTCTCATATTCTTTTTTTCCCTGAAGATAACCATATAATAAGAATGAGGTAATATTTTATTGTGGTTTTCATTTACATTTTCCTGATGATTAGTGATACTGAATACCTTTTCAAGTACCTGTTGGCCATTTGTTTTATTTGAAAAAAAAAAAAAAAAAGTCTATTTAGGTCCTTTACCTGTTTTTAACGAATTGTTTTTTTGCTATTGAGTTGTATGTGTTCTTTATATATTTTAGATATATCAATCTTTATGAGATATAAGATATGCAAATATTTTCTGTAGGTTGCCTTTTCATTCCGTTGATTTGTTTGCTGTGCATAAGCTTTTGAGTTTGATGTTCTGCATGTGTTTCTCCAGTTTCCCAGCACCACTTAATGAAGAGATACCCTTTCCCCATTAGATATTCTTGGCTCTCTGGTCAAATATTGATTAACTGTATATGCCAGGGTTAGATTCCAGGCTCTCTATTCTGTCCCATTGGTCAATGTGTCTATTTTTGTGCCAGTATCATAGTGTTTTTATTACTATGGCGTTGTAGTATAGTTTGAAATCTGGAAGCATGATACCTCTAACTTTGCTCTTTTCTTTTAGGATTGCTTTGGCTATTTGGGGGTCTTTCATGGTTCCACGCAAATTTTAGGATTATTTCTTCTATTTCTGTGATGTATGCCTAGATATTTTGATGGGAATTCCATCGAGTCTATAGATGGCTTGGGTAGTATGGACATTTAACCATATTCTTCCAATCTATGAACATGGGATGTCTTTCCATTTGTTAATGTCTTTGATTTTTTACAAGTAATTTTTGTAGTTTTCATTGTATAGATCTTTTACTTCCTTGGTCAAATTTATTCCTAAGCTTTTTATTGTTTTTGATACTATTGGGAATTAAGTGAATATTTTAGGTGTGCCATCATTAGTGCAAATGTATGCAATTGATTTCTCTACGTGGATTTTGTATCCTGCCACTTAGTTAAAATTAACAGTTTTTTTTTAACTTATCCTTTGTGATTTTCTAGATAAAGAATCCTATTTACAGGAAAAAGAAAATTTTAATTCATCCTTTCCTATTGGGATGGTTTTTATTTCTTTGTCTTGCCTACTTGCTCTACCTCGAACTTCTAGAAATATATTGAAAATAGGACTGGTGAGAGTGAGCATCTTTTCCTTGTGCTCAATCTTAGGGGGGAAACACTTTGAATTGATCTCTATTGAGCATATGCTGTTAGTTTGTTGTATATGGCCTTCATTATATTTAGGGAGGTTTCTTCTATACCCAGTCTGTTGGGGGGTTTTATCACAAAAGGATGTTGTATCTTGTCAAAAGGTTTTTCTGCATCTATTAAAACAATTGTGCAATTTTAATCTTTCATTTTATTGATAAAATGTAGTTTATTTACTGAGTTTTGCATGTTGAACCATTCTTGCATCCCAGGGATAAATCCTACTTAGTCATGGTATATAATGCTTCTACTGTCTTCTTGAATTTGTTAATTTAGTAATTCAATCAGCTTACTAATACTTTGTTGAGAATTTTTACATCTACAGTCATCAGGAATAATGGTCTATGGCTTTCTTTTCTTGTGTATCCTTATCTAGTTTTGGTATCTGGCCTCATGAGTGTAGAAGTGCTCCCTCTACCACAATATTTTGGAAGAGTTTGAGGATTGGTGTTGATTATTCTAAATTGATATTATTCTAAATGTTTGGTAGAATTCTCCAGTGAAGCCATCTGGTCCTGAAGTTTCCTGTTGGGAGTTTCATGACTACTAATTCAATCTCTTTATGCATTATTGCTCTGTTCAAATTTTCTTTTTCTGCCTGATACAAGCTTGGTAAATTGTATGTTTCTAAAAATACATCCATTTCTTCTAGATTATATGATTTTTTTGGCATTTAACAGTTCATCGTAGTCTCATATGATTTTATGTCTTTCTATAGTATCGGATATATTGTCTATGCTTTTATTTTTGAGTCTTTTTTTTTTCTTAGTGTAGCTAAAGATTGTCCATTTTGTTTATCTTTTCTATTCTTTTTTTCTGGTCTCTATTTCATTTATTTCCACTCTCATCTGTATTATATCCTTCCTCCTGCTAACTTTGTGCTTAACTTTTTCCAATTTTTCTAGTTCCTTGAGGTGTAGATTGTTTATTTGATCTAACTTCTTATTGATAGCAATAAATGCATATAACTTTTAGAATTGCTTTTGCTGTATCCCACAATATTTAACATTGTGTTTTTTTCATATGTTTCTGCATCAGTTACTTCCATTTCGATTTCCTTTAAATAACCACTGGGTCAAAGAAGTGTGTTGTTTAATTTCCACATATTTCTAGACCTTCTCATTTTCCTCTTGTTGATTTCTAGTTTTATATCATTGTGATCAAAAAAGATGATTGGTCTGATCTCAGTCTTCTTAAACGTGTTAAGATTTGTTTTGTGGACTATCAGATGATCTATCCTGGCAAATGTTCCATGTGTACTTGAAGAATATGTATTCTGCTGTTTTGGGATGGGATATTCTGTAAGTGTCCTTTAGGCCTATTTGATCTAATTCTATTTTGGTCTAATATGTAGTTAAAGTCCTGTATTTCCTTATCTGATTTTCTCCCTGGATGATCTATGCATTGTTGAAAGCAGGGTATTAAATTCACCAACTATTATTGTACTGTATTATTTATTTTACCCTACTGGCCTGTTGGTCTGTTAATATTTGTTTTATATATTTAGGTAAATCTGGGGTACATAAATACTTACAAATGTTATGTCCTCTTGTTGGATTGATCCCTTTTTCTTTATATGATGACTTGTTATTGAAGTCTTTGATCTGATATAAGTATAGCTACTGCTGCTTTCTTTTGATTTCCTTTTGCTTGGAATATCTTTCCCCATTTCTTTATTTTCGATCTATGTGTGTCCTTAAAGCTGAAGTGAATCTCTTTTAGGTGGCAGTTGCTTCTTGTTTTGTTTTTTGTTTTTTATCCATTCAGCCACTCTTATTGTAGAATTTCATCCATTTACATTTAAAATAATTATTGATAAGTATAAGTACTTACTGTCATCATTTTGTTCATTGTCTTCTGGATATTCTACAGTTCCTTTGCTCCTTTTTCTCTTCCTCTCTTCCTCTGTTATTTTATGATTTTCTGTTGTGAAATGCTTAGAATCCATTATTTTACCTTTCTGTATCTATTATAGGTTTTGCTTTGAAGTTACCATGAAGGTTCTATAAAACATCATATATTCATAAGTCTATTTTAAATTGGTAGCAACTTACATTTAAACATATGTTAAAGCTCTACCTTTTTACAGCACAGTTCATATTTTTACCTTTGCATTCATCAATAAATTATTGTAGGCATAGGTTGACTTTTGTCTTTCACTTTCATATTAATTTATAAGTTAGTATGCACTATTATTACAACATTAGAATATTCTTAATTATAGATTTACTTTTACCAATGAGATTTATACTGTTATGTTTTCCTTGTCATTTTTATTCATCTTGAACAATTTTCTTTATCATTTCTTTATAAGCCCGGTCGAGTGGTGATGAACTCCCTTAGCTTTTACTTGTCTGGAAAACAAGTATCTTTCCTTCAATTCTGAGGGACAACTTTATCAGGTAGAGTATTCTCAGTTGGAAAGTTTTTTTTTTCCTTTAGCACTTTGAATATATTGCATCACTCCTTCTGGTCTTCAGAGCACCTGCTAAAACATCTGCTTATAGTCTTATGGGGGTTCCCTTATAAATAGTTACTTTTCTCTTGCTGCTTGTAAGATTCTCTTCTTGTCTTTAAATTTTGACAATTTAATTATAATGTGTGTCCCAGTGTGAGTCTTTGAGTTTATCTTATTTGGAATTCTCTGGGATTCCTGGATCTGGATTTCTGTTTTCTTTTCTCCCCCCAGGTTAGGGAAGTTTTTAACCATTACTTCTTCAGATTAGTGTTTTGCTCTTTTCTCTCTGTCTTCTCATTATGGAGCTCCTATAATGTGAAAATTGGTCTGCTTGATGATGTCCCATAAGTCTCTTTCGCTGTCTTCACTGTATTTTTTTTTCTTCTCTGAATGAATTCCAATGTTCCTTCTTTGAGTTATTGATCCTTTCTCTCACTTCATCTGGTCTCTTGTTGAACACCTCTACTGAATTTTTCAGTTCAGTTATTGTATTCTTCTATGATTTCTGTTTGATAGTTTCTCATATTTTCTATCTTTTTGTTGAAATTTTCACTTTGGTCACGCCTTGTTCTTTTGATTTTGGTGAGCATCTTTATAACTTTAAACTTAAAAAAAAGATTTTATTTATTCATGAGAGACACATAGAGAGGCAGAGAGAGAAGCAGGCTCCATGCAGGGAGCCAGATGTGGGACTCAATCCCAGGAACCCAGGATCATGCCCTGGGTCTAGGGCAGGCACTCAACCGCTGAGCCACATGGGAATCTATAACTTTAAACTCTTTATTAGGTAAATAATTAATCTCCATTTCATTAAGGGTTGTTTCTGGAGTTTTATCTTGTCCTTTCTTTTGGAACATATTCCTCTGTTTCTTCATACTTTTTTGATCTATGTTGTTTTCTGTGGATTAAGCAGTCCACTCTCCCCATCTTGAAGGGGTGCAGGAAATGAAAAACTTGTCGTTCAGCCTAACTCTAGATTTTTGTCCTCTCTTAAAACTTTGTGATTGTCCGAACATGTATCTTTGTAATTGAGGGTGTACCAAAACTTGTTAGCATTTCAAAGGAGGAAGATCTCAGCACCTAGATGCAGGCTGAATGGAAGACAGATCTACAGGCAACAGTTTTCAAGTATTCAAGTAAGTCCCTTTTAGGAAGACTGGAAGATAGATACCTCTAATCCACTCCCTCAGTGCTAGCCAAGAACCTTCTCTTTGTTTGCCACAGTCCCACTAAACCCACAAACACAGTGCTGCTGGTTAACAGAGCCAGGCTATCAAAGGATAGCCTCTGGGCTTTAGCCACAAAAGGTAGGGTTCCAGATATATGCCCAAACTTCTTTCCCAGAGATAGTGGTGACCAATTTTGATGTGGGTTTTTTTTCTACCTGACATGTAGGGGTCACTCAGCCAGTTTCTGTGTTTCTTTCAGAGTGAATTATTTCATACATAGCTCTAGATTTGGTGAGTCTGTGGGAAGAAGGGAGTTCAGCGGCCTCCCTAATCTCCAGCCATCTTTAACCAGAATCCCTGTTCTGAGCTCCTTGAAATCTTTTCTTGTTTGTTGGGACTTGAGAGGTGCAATGAGTCATAGCCCTTTTCTTCTCTTACTGAACCTTTTCATGTGTTTCATCTTTCTCTTTGTCACTGTAGGTAAATTGGCCATATCTCCATAGTTAATACCTTCTCTCATTCACAGAGGCCCATTTTTTTTCTCTCCTGCCCCCACACAAAGGTAGGGACAATGTTTTAGGATGAATTTTTCTTAGATTCATAGAACAAAGAAGAAATAATGTATTAATTTTCTCAGGAAAGTTCCCTTTAGATGATATAAAAAATGAAGGTTCAGGGATATATTAAGTATAGAGATTATAGTGAGACTTCAAGCTATAGAAATGTTTAATTCATTTATGTACTTCAAAAATATCAATATTTATTGATGACTTTTGATGTAGGAAAGACATTAGGGTTTGAAGCTGACAGCTAAGAAACATTTCTTGAGACATCTTCAGTGCAAAAAAGGTGGTTCTATTAAACCACAGATAAGTCCTGTGGGCAGAAAGCTTCAGTGGGGTCATGAGGAGTGGCCCATTATAAACTTTCAAATTGGGAAGGGGTTAGGGATAGTGTTAGCCTCCTAGGTATTTTGGAAACAAAGTTTCTAGGACCTTAAGAGGACTAGCTATTGTTGGGAAAAGCTCAATTATTGCTGTCTAATAAAATCTTAATCATGAGACCCTTCAGATGTATATCACTGAGTCATAAGCTTTGGGGATGACTGCCAACATGTATCTTAGGGGGTAAAGAAAGTGTCCAAAGGAATTTTTATACATGAAAGTAGACCTACAGGATCCTGGAGGTTAGCCTAAGCTTGCTTTTTGTCTTTAGCATATTATTAACATCCAGGCAGCTGAGTTCCTAAAGGAATGTCACTCTGCCTATTTCAAGGACTTGTCAATGGGCTATAGGTAGAAAATTTATTTTTTCTTTTGCCTTGTTTCCCACATCAACTTTTGCAACAGCAGGCACTGGGTATACAGTATATAATATATTTCCTGCTTTCATAGAGCTTACAGTCCAGTGGGATGAACAGATAACAACAATAATAACAATTTTAGGTTTATCATAGTGATAGAACAGAAAAAAGAGCATCTCATCGTAGATAGCATGAGGCTGGAGCTACCTCAGTAGTGTGATTCAGAGAACATTCTCTCACATTTTAGCAAGATACTGTAGCCTAAGAATAAGTTAAAATAGCAATTTTCCCTTCCCTTACAGCTTCATTGAGACCCCAATATTTCCTGTGAGAATCTTCATTTCCACATCCCTAAAACCAAAGCAAAACTCACTATGCCTTTTAAAGCCTGTTCTTTCCTACTTTAGTTCTACCCTCAATGTATGCCAGGTCCTTTTTAGTTAATAGGTTATAGACCCTAATCTCCTAATATACAAATAATGTCAGGTCTGTAATTTTAGTTTTAAGTGCATTCTCCTCAGACTTTACACAGATTTTTTTTGACACAAGGTTTCCCAACAGTGGTACTATTGACATTTTGAGCTAGATAACTCTTTACTGTGTGTTGGGCGGGAGGGTTGTCCTGGACATTGTAAGGTTTGTAGCAGCATCCCTGGCATCTATGCATTAGATGCCAGTAGCGTCTGCCCCTGTATTTTAGCAACAAAAAGCATATCCACACAGTCAAATGTATCCTGGGGTATGAGTCAAAAGTTCTGCCTTCCTCCCCTGCCTCCCAAATTGAGAATCACTGATTTTTTTTTAAGATTTTATTTATTTATTCATGAGAGACACAGAGAGAGGCAGAGACATAGGCAGAGGGAGAAGCAGGCTCCCTGCGGGGAGCCCAATGTGGGACTCGATCCCAGGACCCCAGGATCATCACCCGAGTTGAAGGCAGATGCTCAACCACTGAGCCACCCAGGTGTCCCTGAGAATCTCTGATTTAAAATTCTGGCTTTTCTGCATCTAGGTAGAAATTCAACTTTAACTAGAGCATTAAACTACAAAGGATAGGCTTTTCCTGAGTTGTATGTAGTGTACAGAGTTTAAGACCTCCTGGTAATTAATAATCACCTTTTTGTATTTATCAAAATTGTAACCTCATTAAAATAGCCAAATTTAAACTCTGAAAAACTAAAATGCACTGGAGCATTGGGACAAGTGTTTAAACAAACACATCTAAAGGCATTTAAAAAAAATTGTGCTTAGTTAATATACAATGCAATATTGGTTTCTGGAGTAGAATTCAGTGATTCATCCCTGACATACAATACCCAGTGCTCATCACAAGTGCCCTCTGAAGGCACATTCTTATCCTGACAGGAAACACTTGTCTGTCACCAGGAAAGGCTGGCATCTTGGCTTCTCTGCTTTCTTTCCCTAAGCTGCTGTAGCCTCTTCTGTTTCAACAACAGAATATTCTATCTATGCCCCTTCCCACTAGTCAGCGAGGAAGAGCATTCTCCTGGCTGTCTGTATTACTCAGTCTCCAGGTCTTAAACACTTTTAATTCAAATGGATGAAGCCTGAATTTAAAAAAGGGGGGGGGGGGGTTGAGAGAGGAGTACAGAGCACAGCCTGGGATTACTCATGTTAGGAATGTAGCTTCCCACCTATGCCAAGCAGTTGAGAGAGTTCCTTCTCATCTCTGCTTGAGCCAAGAATTTATTAAATTAATTTGCATATAATACTTAATTAAATAATGAACAGTCTCTTCACAGACTGTCCCAGCAGCACTTATTCAAGCTGCATCTTCCACAAACTGTCAAGTTAAGATCTTAAAAAACTACTACTTAGAGTATTTTGACAAGATTTTAGATCAGGGATTTATATTAAGGAGTGCAATGGATATTAAAATTATACAATTCTCAGTTTTAGTTGTTTTCCAAAACATTTGCCTTATTTCCTGTTTAAAATATTTTACATGTGGATTGTAAAACGGTATGTTTTTCAAAACTTTTTGGCCATTTCTGATAAAGTTAGATTACATCAACCCTCTCCCCAGCAATTCTATTCCTACAAAATGCAAACACATATCCACAACAAGGCTTGTGCAGTAAGGTCCACAGCAGTCTTATTCAGATTAGCCTAAAACTGGAAACAATCCAAATGCCTATCAGAAGAAAAAGAAACCAATCCCATTCTATTCATACAAAGGAACACTACCCAGCAGTCAATAGGAACAAAGGGCTGATAAATGCAACAAAATGTAATCATGTATACTGCAGACATAATGCCAAAGGAAAAGCAAAACAATCTATAGTGATAGAAGTCAGAAAATTGTTATGTGTGTCTGGGGGTGGAAGTAGATCAGAAAGAGCTGTAAAAGAGGGTTTGCGGAGTAATGGAAATATTCTGTATCTTGTTTGGATAATAGTTTTAAAGTTTACATAAATTATCAGAACCCATTACTCTCAGTAAAGGACAGATCTTCTGAGCAGAAGATCAACAAAGAAACAAGGGCCTTGAGAATGACACACTGGACCAAATGGATTTCACAGATATATACAGAACATTCCATCCTAATGCAACTGAATACACATTCTTCTGAAGTGCACATGGAACTTTCTCCAGAACAGACCACATACTGAGTCACAAATCAGGTCTCAACCGATACCAAAAGATTGGGATTACCCCCTGCATATTTTCAGACCACAATGCTTTGAAACTAGAACTCAATCACAAGAAGAAATTCCAAAGGAACTCAAACACTTGGAGGTTAAAGAGCATCCTACTAAAAGATGAATGGGTCAATCAGGAAATTAGAGAATAAGTTAAAAGTTTCATGGAAACTAACAGAAATGGAAGTATAACTGTTCAAAATCTTGGGGATACTGCAAAGGTGCCCCCTAAGAGGGAAATACTGAGCAATACAAGCCTCCCTCAAAAAATTGGAAAAATCTCAAATACACAAGTTAACCTTGCACCTAAAGGAACTGGAGAAAGAATAGCAAATAAAACCTACACCAAGCAGAAGAAGAGGGTTAATAAAGATTTGAGCAAAACTCAATGAAAGAGAGATCAGAAGAACTGTAGAAGAGACCAACAAAACCAGGAGCTGTTCTTCGAAAGAATTAAGATAGATAAACCCCTAGTCAGACTTATTAAATTTGAGTCTTTCTTTTTAATAAAATCATGAATGAAAGATCACAACCAATATCAAGGAAATACAAATGATTTTATAAACTATCAAAAACCCATTGAACTAAAAACTTTTACTGAATATAAATCAAATTATAATAATACAAAAATGTATTGCCTATCAATTTTATTTCATTTTATTTTTTTAAAGATTTTATTTATTTATTCATGAGAGACAGAGAGAGAGAGAGGCAGAGATACAGGAGAGGGAGACGCAGGCTCCATGCAAAGGAGCCCAACATGGGACTTGATCCCGGGTCTCCAGAATCACGACCTGGGCGGAAGGCAGACGCTTTAACCACTGAGCCACCCAGGCATCCCTTGCCTATCAATTTTAGAAAAATAGAGAAAATATTCATAATCCCACTATTTGACGATTGTTCGCAACCTGTCTGAAAATATCTTTATTTTGTTTATTCTTTCATATTTCCTTAACCTGTAATCATAGAAGTGTTCCAGGGATTGATTCCTACACACCTTTTCTATTTTCACTCATTCTCTGTGATTTCATCTAGTGTCACAGCTTTTAATTTTATCTGTGATAATTAATGATTCTCCAGTGCTTTTCTGTCTACTTGACATCCACATGGATATCTATTGGACATCTCAAAATTGATAGATCTAATACTAAGATCCTGAATATCCCACCAAACCTACTTGCATCTCACAGTTTTATCCATGTCAGTGAAAAAAGAAACCCATTCCTCTAGTGGCTCAAGCCTAAACTCAAAGCATGTTTTCTCATTCCTTTCACTTATAGCCACTTATACAGGAATCCAACCATTTCTCATTCCTTCAACTGCTACCACTCTATTTTGAGCCACCAACATTTCCAGTCTGGGTCATTCTTTCTAAGTGTTAACCTAGTCTCCTTGCCTTTATCCCGTCTTCTCTACAGTCTATTCTCCACACAGCAGGCACAAAGATCCTATTAAAATACAAATCAGAAAAAAAATACAAATCAGAACAAGTTACTCATTTGCTGAAAATCCTGCAATTCCACCTCATTCAGGATACTGTGATCAAAAAGGCTTTAGATCTACCCACCCCAACCTCCACTTACTTCTTAGCTCCCATCTACTTTCACTGTCATCCTCAAACCTCTCCTTCTATGGTGCTGCCTTTTTTCTTGTTCCTGGAACACACCAGGTATGAATACACTTCAGGGCCTTTGTACCTGGAAACCATCCCTGAGATGTCTGTCGTATTCCCTTCTTCATCTCCTTCAGGTCTTAAGTTAAATGTGTTTTTTTTTTTTTTTCTCTGTGAGGCCTTCCCCAGCTACTCTAGCTAAAATGTCAATGTCTCCCCACCTAACCCCCAGTGCTGAGTTTGGCCATATAATTTATTTTCCAACTGCCACAACTGGAGAGTGAAAAGGGACATTATTGTTAATTGTGCTGACCCAACAGTCATAAACCAGGACTGTTCCCCTTTCTGCTTTATTTTTTTTTTCTTTTTAGCCTTTATTTGATTGTCTGCTTTCCCCCCTCTAGAATGTAGGCTCTTTCAGGGCAGTGAGTTTGTGCCTTGGCATACAATAAATGGTCAATAAATATTTGTTAAATGAATGTATTTTTAAGTCAATGAAAAGGATTTGGCAATGTTTTTTTTGGTTTATGTGATATACATCAAATCCCCTGCTTTCTCCTATGTCATTCATACTCTGAAAATGATTGTAAAAAGGCTTAAATAGGCAAATTCATTTATGGAGTCAAACTCAAAAGTAAGATAGGGTGATATAGGACAAGTGGAGCAAAAGAACAGGTACTCTTTGTAAACAAAGCTCAGTGTGGAGTTTTTCTCATTTAAAAGAATACATGGCAAAGGAGGAAATTTACTAAAAAATAGCAACCAAAAAACTGTCAAAGCTTCACATGTTTAGAAGAATCTAAAGCTTCTTTATCAATTGAAGAAAGCTTACTATTGCCTATTTATGAGGAAAATATGAAAAATTAAGGAAATAATTCTTGGGTATCTAGTAAGTGGAAATCAAAGAATTAGGTAGTAGGATAACAGAGACATGATGAAATGGTAAGGCAATGAGGGGGAAAAAAAAAAACCCAACTCCGTATTTGCCCCTGTTTTAATTTCCTCTGAGCCGCTAAGCAGCATGTTCCCCAGATCATCCAGCTGGCTCCTACCACAGCACTGCCCATGAAGGAACGCGGTTATTCAAGCTATAGGAATAGAGTATGGAAATATCTAATCTTCCACTGCAGCCCTACTACAGCTAGTTAGGAGGTTCAAAATTAATTTATATTCCAAAAGGAAAACTAATAAACTAAAAGACAAACAATAGAGAACAAAAGATTAATTTGTAAAATGGAAAGCACAGTGTTGGCACATAAAAAATTTAGGAATGTTGTTATTAAAATGGGTGATGTGAAAAGATACCTCCCATATGTTTATTCCATATGCCCGCATTAGTGAATTGCACCACTATCCACCTGATACTCACCAGAAATGGGAAGGGTCCTCGATTCTATTTTCTGCCTCACTTTCTCATACTGCACTGCTTTCCCCTACACACTGCTCATTGGTTAGGAACTGTTTAAGTCTTTCTGAACCCATCCTTTCTTCTCCATTCTATTGTTTTTGTGTGTGTACACGCGCGTTGAATGCTTTAAGCTCCCATAATGTCCTAACTAGCCCAATGCAATAGTCTGCTCTTGGTCTCATTTTGTCATCCCACTTGCTCATCTTGCCAGTATATGGCCACAGTGTACTTTCTAATGGGAAAATCTGATCTTGTTACCCTCACACTGAAATTCTTCAAGAGTCCCTCTATAGCCTTTACAATAAAGTCAACGAGTCCTTAACCTGTCCTTAGGGCCCTTCATAATGTTTGTCCTTGCCAGCTCCCCAGGGTTTCCCAGTCTTCTTTACAAATTCATAAATATTTATATTTGGGGAGCTTATATAAAGAGCCTGTGCAGAGTATGGGGAGAGCACACACAAGGTGGTCAGCAAGGCATCATAGAGAAAACTCCAATGGGGTGGGAAGATAGTTTTCCAAACAGGCAATTGGGAGAAAAGCATTCATTCCTAGGGGAGAGAGCAGGATGAGCAGGGAGGGGTGGTTACAAGGCCTGGTGAAGACGCAGGACATGGTTCAGTAGAACTGAGGGTTACAATGCAATGTACTGGTGGTGGGACGGGGAATGTCCTGAAGTAAGGAAAGAGGCTCAAAGGTAAAATTTCACAAATCTTTGCATGTCAAGGTAAGGAATTTGTATTGGAAATATGGAGAAGTAATCATCATTCTACTAAAAATACTGCAGGCTGGTTAAAAGAAGAGATGGAAAAAACACAAGAGTTTACAAGATCATCTCTGAAAACAAATCATTTTATGGTTGATCACAATTAAGGTTGTTAACTATAAAATATAGGACTTTCAGACAATGGAATGTGATTCAGTGCTAAAAAGAAATGAGCTATCAAGTGATAAAAAGATATGAAGGCAACTTAAATGCATATTACTCTGAAAGGCTACATACTATGATACCTGCTATGGTTGATCCTTAAACGATGAGGGGGGTTGGGAGCACCAACCTTCTGTACATTTGGAAATCTATGCATAACTTTTGAATCCCCTATAAACTTAACTATTAATAGTCTACTGCTGACCAAAGACTTACTGATAGCATAAACAGTCTATTAACACATTATTTCTGTTATGTGTTCTATACTACATTCTTACAATTAGCTAAAGAAAATGTTATTAGGAGAATCTAAAAGAAAATAAATTTACTATACTATATTAAAAAATCCATGTATAAGTGAACCTGCACTATTCAAACCCATGTTTTTCAAGGCTCAACTATATTTGACATTATAGAAAAGGCAAAATTATGGAGAGAGTAAAAATGTCAATAGTTGTTGGGATAAGGGGAAGGAATAATTAGGTAGAGCAGAAAAGATTTTTTTTAGGGCAGTGAAAACAGTCTATGATATTATGATGGATACGTGTCATTGTATAATTGTCTAAAACCATAGGATGTATTAACCAAGAGTGAGGCCTAAAGTAAATCATGGGCTTATGCCTAATTATGATGCGTTGAGTTAGATTCATCAATTATAAGTAATGTAACATCCTGGTGAGTGATACAGTAATGCAGGAGGCTATGCATGTGTGGGGGCAAGATACGTAGGGGAAAATCTCTGAATATTCCGTAAATTTTGTTAATATAAAACTGTTTTTAATTAATTAGTTTTTAAAGATTTTATTTATTTATTCATGGAAGACACAGAGAGAGAAGCAGAGACATAGGCAGAAGGAGAAGCAGGCTCCACGCAGGAAGCCCTATGCAGTACTCGATCCCAGACCCTGGGGTCATGACCTGAGCCACCAGGTGTCCCTGTTTTGTTTTGTTTTGTTTTATTTTTGTTTTGTTTTGTTTTGTTTTTTTGTTGTGTTTGTTTTTGTTTTTTAATGAGGTCTTTAAAAATGAAAATTGTAAAGAATTAAAAAAAAAAAAACTACATCTGGCCTTTCTCTTACCTCTCACTTCACTATAGAAATTATCACACCACCAAAGTGATATTTCAGAAATGTAAGTCAAATCATGTTACTTCCTGCTTTAAAGCTTCCATGGCTTCTAAGGGTATTTGGAATAAAATGGAAAATTCTTACTTTGCCTTCATCAGCTCTAAATAATCTCACCCAAATAATCTCACCCCAGACTTCCAGTCCAATACTGTATCTTCTCTCCTCTGCCAAGCTCATCATCACACTTCAGTCACATGACTTTTTTTTAGATTTTTACTTATTTATTCATGAGACACACACAAACACACACACAGAGAGAGAGAGATTGAGAGAGAGAGGGAGAGGCAGAGACACAGGCAGAGGGAGAAACAGGCTCCACGCAAGAAGCCCAACATGGGACTTGATCTCAGGACTCCAGGATCACGCCCTGGGCCGAAGGCAGGCACTAATCCACTGAGCCACCCAGGGATCCCCCCACATGACTTGTTACTCACGCACACCAACGTCAGTCCTTCTATAGGGACTTGGCACTTGTTCCTTCTACCTGAAATTCTAGTCATCTTGATATGTGCATCCAAATCCTGTGTTTATTATTTGTTTGTTTAAAGATATATTTATTTTAGAGAGAGAAGGTGGGAGGAAAGGGCAGGGGGAGAGAGAGAATCTCAAGCAGATTCCTGGCTGACCACAGAGCCTGATGCTGGGCTCGATCTCATGACCCTGAGACAATGACCCCAGCGAAAAGAGTTGACCACTACCTGACTGAACCACCCTGGCGCCACCCCCCCCCCCCCCAACCAGCATCTGTGTATCATTCAGATTTTATTTTAGCTCAGTTGGCATCCTTTCATAATGATCTTAATCTTTTATATACTTGCTTATTATCTCTCTCTCACACACATTAGTATATAAAATCCTTGAAAAAGGGGACCTTTTCTTTCTTTACTATCCTAATGCCGTTACCCAGAGGAATTTCTGGCACACAGTGCATGCTCAATGAGTCATGCATGAGTGAAAGAGAAGGTAAAATGCCTCTTTTACAAAAGAAAACAAAACTGATATTAAAGTAACTGCCACCGTGATTCTTTATAGGTGATGTGCTGGTGTACGTATATTTGCAACGAGCCAGCAAAAATACAAAACGAAGCAGAAACCCAATAGAAGCAGAAGTGTCAAAGCAGAAAAAAGAAAAAAAGTCAAAGAAACAAATCAGAGAAATATAGGTAGCCATGCATGTAAAATATTTAACGTGTGAAGTTTGCCTCTTCCTGTTCCTGCAAACCAAATAGTTGTAAGGAGAATAAAATGAGGACCAGGAAGAGCGCATCCTTGATCCCATCTGGAGAGCCAGTACAAAGAGAGACTTAGAAGAAAGGGGACGAAAACATGCTGGGGTCACAGAAGGAAACTGAGTTGAAAGGAGGGAAAAAATCTGCATTCCGAGTCATTTGGAACAGAGAAGGAAGGGAGACATTATCTGAAGACCGTGTTCACCAGAGGCAAACAGGCTGAAAAAGAAATCGACATCTGTGAAAGTCTGGTGTGCCCCAGATCTAAGGGGGCAGATGAAGATTGTTTATGTAGCACAAGAAGGTGTTGGGAGAAGGAAGGAACAGGCTCACATGGAAACATATGCTCGCTGAAGCTACTTGAAAAATAAAGCAGGCAGTGGAGAGAGAGAAACATCTGTGTTGCACACGGGCAGACCACCAGTAGTGAAGCAGGCTTGAGGTGGAAGGGAAAGGCGTACACAAACAAGATCGGACATTATGTCTTGTCAAAATGACATGTAAAGGCACTGGGTCTGCATCTCATTCTCTGGTGAGTTAATGGGAACTCAGCCATCTGGGGAAATCAAGGATGAGTAAACTAGCTGCTTTGGTGTTTTCACAGTTTTGCAGAAATGACAAAGCATTCACAAGTTTTTCCTGGGCTACTTTTTTTTTTTTCCCTACTGAGGGGGAAAAAAAAAAAAACAGGCCTTTAGAATACAGTTTATTTTTTTTTTCTTTGGGAAACATATTTAGAGCTTTTATTCCAAATCTGCTGCAGCAGTAGAAGCAGCTGGATTTCTCATTCTTTGACCACAGAGTTTCAGCACACAATAGCTTTAGAAAGCATACTTCACATTAGTCAGTGATTGTAGGAATTCTGTATAACATCAAACATATATATTTAAGAATTAAGTGTTATGGGTATTTCAGACTTAAATTCCTAAGAATTTATGCCACAGTTTTGAAACTACTTAGTTACTGAAACTGGTTATAACATTTAATAATTTGCTGATGTATAGAAATTTTAAAGTCTCTGTCTTCATGATAATAACTGCTATTGGTAAAGTGAAAAGTTAAAAATTAGAAATCAAGTCAAATATCAACTGGTAATTAGAGTACATAAAGCTTAAACTAGAATTTTATGCTATGATTTATGATCTATAGATATATATTTATATGTAAGCTTATATAAAAACATACAGCTACATTCATCTGTATACAAATAGACCATAAGTTTATATATAGATAAAAATCTTTCATTATAAATACCAATAGGGGCACCTGGGTGGCTCAGTCAGTCAAGCATCTGCCTTTGGCTCAGGTCATGATCCCGCCATGGTCCTGGGATGGAGCCCCACATCGGGCTCCCTGCTCAGTGGGGAATCTGCTTTCCCTCTCCCTCTACCGCTCCTCCTGCTTGTGCTCTCTCTCCATCAAATAAAAAAATAAAATCTTAAAAAAAATACCAATTTATTTCTAAAAGCATAGTCTCAGGTGAACAATGAAGCCAAAAGTGAAAGAGGCAAGGAAAAAAAAAAAACCTTCAAGTATGTGGCTTCTGATATCCACTATGGGATTCCTGAAACTCTTCAGGAAAATGACATAAAATGTATAGAAAACACAAATGTCTAAGGAAAGAAAACTATAAAAATTATAGAAACATTTTGCAGTATTTTGACAATACAAGAATTAAAGTCAAAGATCTAAACATTGACAACAAACAGAAAAGAGTAAGTATGGTATAAACATAGAAAGTGTAGAGTAACTTTAAAGTAAATATGGGTAAGTGTAGATTAAGTGTGGTTGGAAAAATCTGAAAAAAAAATCCATAGTTTATAGTGTAGTGATAATAAGCCAGGTCCAAATAAAATCATACAAGTTAAATCAGTGATGGAACATCTTGGAATCCTTTGTGCTCCTCTCTCTAAACAAGTACCCATCAGCAAGTCCCCCACCACACTGTTCCACACATAATTCATAGAAGTTTTCCTTCTCTTCACCCACCCATAGGAATATTACCACCGTATGCTAGTTCAGCATTCCTTGATTTCTGCTATGGAAGGAAAAATGACCTAACATTTACTGAGAGTTTACTAAATGCCTGCTTTTTAATTCATGATCTTATTTAATCCTTAGAACAACCCTGTACAGTTTTATCATTCTCACTTTTAAAAACCTAGAAAATAAGACTCAAATATAGAAGTAATAAAAATGCTGACTTAAGACATAGAGATGTTACCCTAAAAGTCATGCTATCTCTCATAAAGTATATTTCCTCTCTGATAAATTATTCCTCACTGGATTATTAATATCTGATAATGGCATTATGCCATGACTTTAAATTATCATTGTTAATTGTAAAAAAATTTTAAAAAGAGAGAATTTTCATCCTTCTATTCAAATGATGCATGCTTATCATAGGAATTTCTAAAATAGAGAATATGAAGACAAGCGATGATTGTCACTTGAAGCAAATTACCCAGAGGGGAAACTACTGTTATCATTTTAGAATAATACCTTTTAGCTTTATGCACCCCCTGTGTTTTGTGCATCCCTACTCCCTATCTTGTCTATACAAAGAACTGGCACATTGGAAGAATTCCAAGCAGAATGATAGTCCTTTGAGAAAGATCACTTTGATCAAGGTCTTTTCTAAAGTCCCAATGCCTGATTCCACTTAATGGTAGGCCTTCCATCAGCAAATGGCCCAATTCTAGTATTCAAGTCAAGGAAAATGGAGATCAACTTTTAGAATGGCTGAGTAAAAAAAATCTCTGAACTACCCATTCTCTTATATGCAAAAATGACAAAAATACTGACATGATTAAAAGTAAACATTTCTAGAACTCTCCAAATTAACTAAAATCATTGATCTGTAGTGTAAGGCCTGAAATAGTATGAGTCACCTGGAATTTAAGCCATGAGTTCCTCTGCTCTTGCCAGACATGCTTGTCACTCTGCCCAACCAGGAAGGTTTCCTGCCTAGGTAATACCCTCATTAGCTGCACCAGCTGCAGTCTACCTGGCCCTCAACCTAACTGGTTTCGTCTCCCAGCCAGCCAGAAAAATATTCAAACTAACTTGTCATATCCTCCTAAGAAAAGCAAGCCCCCCACCACCACCCTATTATAATAAAGCCTGTCTACCACAGCCCCTCTGGTTCACTCTATTTCCAAGTACAACCTCTACATGACCTTGCATAGCATGCAGTGTCCTTTCCCACAGGTTGTGAGTTAATGTGACTAATAAACTGCTGTCCGTCTCCTTTGTCCAGTGTTGAATGTTGTGTTCTCCCAGCTTGTATTATTTAGGCGAACGGAGTCCTCCTTCAGCAATGGAATGAATAGGAATGATCAGAACAAGAACAAAATATCATCTGTGTAAGAGGAACTATTTTGAACTTCTTTAGATGGGGGAGTCTGTGACATTTAAAGTTGGGGCTTTTCCAATCCCCTTGTCCTTCATACCCGAATGGTGCAATAGGCTTGAAAATTGAAGCCTTGTAGCCAATTGACAGGACTAAACTCTTGGAGCTCTGTAAGAAACACCATCCCCTAAACACAGTCAACATAATAAACATCCAGCTCCATGGAAAATCTCTATTAGTGTGCTATTACAGTTTTTTAAACTTGTATTTCTACTTAACCAAGGTGGGCAGAGAAGGAGTACTACCCCTAGGTCATTACTGAAACCATTTCAATCTGCTAGAAACACTGCAACTGTGAAAAGCTATTATTTCAGTTGGAGCAAAAAAAGCCTGAACAGGAACTTAAAAGGAAATCTTCAAGAACAAAATGGCTGTCAGGAAATTTGAAAAGCTCCAACATATTTCTGAACATCTAAAAGACTGAGCGTGCACACAGCCCTGGAAAGACCTAGTTAGAAAGAAAGCTCCATTAATTTCTGACTAAACACAACATGCTGAGCAAGTAGGAAGTGAAAGCTAAGGCCATCTTATAAATGTCCTGAAGTATGAAAGCATGAATTCTCACACAGATCCCCTTGGCAAAGGTAGAAAATATACAGGCAAGGTTTTTGAGAACATCTTATCAAACATTGCATCGGTTGACCACTAAATTAAGGGGTGACTAATTGGAAACCAGGCTTAAAATTTTAAATAAGAATTATTTTAAATTAAAAATATATATTTAGGGGGATCCCTGGGTGGCTCGGTGGTTTAGCACCTGCCTTTGGCCCAGGGCATGATCCTGGGGTCCTGGGATCGAGTCCCGCATCGCACTCTCTGTATGGAGCTTGCTTCTCCCTCTGCCTGTGTCTCTGCTTCTCTCTCTCTGTGCCTCTCATGAATGAATAAATAAAATCTTTAAAATACATATATATTTAAATTTTTTTTTTTATTTTAGAAAATTCAGCTGACAGTTCAGTGGTTGCTGTGTGTTTGTTCAGTAAATCTCTGGCCAAATACACAGCAATGAGATAAACAATGACAACAAAATCCTATTAACAGCAAAATCTGAGTGGAGGGACTTGATACCAAAGTTGTTACAAGGTATTATCTAAAATTTCTGGCTTTCAACAAAAATATTGAGACATGCAAAATAAGTTTAACACCAAAAAATAAAAACAAAAGAAGTGCATAACATGAAAGGCAAAAAGGAGCCTGAAAATAATGTCTCTTAGGGGACTCAAATTTTAGTACAAAAAGATTTTAAATCACCTATTATAAATGTTTAAAGAATGAAAATAACTAAAATAAAAGTATGACAACAGCACCTTGCCGAGAATATGAAAATGAGATCAACAAAAATTTTAAAAAGAACTAAATAGAAATAGTTCTGCAGTTAAAGCCACAATAACTTAAAATAACAATTTTATTAAAGGGACTCAAAATTGGAGTCTAGCAGGTAGAAGAATCATCAGACTTGATAGTTCAAGAGAGATCATCTAGTGTTAGAGCAGAAAGAGAAGAGAAAAAATTGAACAAGGCCTCAGAGACCTGAGGGATACCTCTAAGCATTCCTACATACACATTACGGGAATGGTCATGAAGAGAAGAAACAAGAAAGGACAGAAAAAGTATTTGAAGAAATATTGGTCAAAAATTTCCCAAATTTGAGGAAAAATATTAATCTCATTGAGAAGTTCAATGAACTCCAGGGAAAATAAAACTCAGAAAGTCACAACAAAAGATATCATAGTCCAATAGAGAAGAGTCAAAGATGAAGACAAAATCTTGAAAGCAACAAAAGAAAAACAACCTATATAAAACCATTTTTCAATAAGATTAAAAGCTGACTTTTTGTCAGAAACCATGGAGTCCAAAAAGCAATGAGATGACATATTCGAAATGTTGAAAATAGTCTATTAATGAAGAATTCTATATCCAGCAAAACTAGTCTTCAAAAAATGAATGAGAAATTAGTACATTGCCAGAATAGAAAAAAAAAACAACAAAACTGCAAGAATCTGTCAGTAGTAATTCTGTACTATAATAATCATTGAAGAGAGCTCTTCAGGCTGAAAGGAGACTAGACAGTAACTTGAAACCACATGAAGAAATAAAAAGCATCCCTAAACATAACTAAATAAGTAAATATAAAAGAATATATATCTTTTTCTTTGTTACCTTTTTCCTACTATCTTATTTAAAGACAGATACATAGAACAATAATTATAAAATTGTGTTTTGGGGCTTATAGAATACAAAATGTAATTTGTGTTAGTACAAAGGAAGTGGAAAAATGGATCTCTATTGGAACACAGTATTTGTATGCTATCAAAATTAAATTGATATCAATGTAAACTGGATTAAAATATAGATTGTAATCTCTAGGACAGTCACAAAACAAAAATAAAACCCTCAAAAAAAATACAATACAGTGAAATTAAAATGGTATACAAGAAAGTATCTATTTAACACAAAAGAAGGCAGTAATGAGGGAACGGAGGAACAAAAAAGACATAAGGCATACACAAAAGGAATAGTAGGTGTAAATCATACTTTATCCATAATTACGTTAAATGTAAATGGAGTATGACTTCCATCAAAAGGTAAAGACTAGAAGTCAGATTAAAAAAATTATCTATTTGCTATTTACAAAAGACACCTAAAGGTTTAAAGGCACAAGTAGCTTGAAAGTAAAAAGGTGAAAAGAATGAATATAAAAGCAGTAATCAAAAGTTTAGGGGGGACTATATTAATATAACTTTAAGACAAAAATTGTTTCTAGAGATACAGATCTCTAGAATGACAAACTGATCAATTCACCAGGAAGATACAAATATCAGGCAAATGTTATGTTTTATGTACCTAACAACAGAGCCCTAAAATTCATAAAGCAAAACCTGATGAAATTAAAGGGAGGAATAAACAATGAAACAGTAATCATTGTAGACACCCATACTCTACTTTGAGTGATTGATAAGGGTTGTATGAAGGGTAATTTCATTTCCTAATTAAAGGTGCCTAAATTGATGCATTTCCCCACACCAGAAACAAGCATTTTTGACACATCCTTTACTTTACCTTCAATATCTATCCTCACCAAATCTCAACATGTGTCTTAAATCCACTGGCTTTTTCTCCCTTCACCAGTTGCTACCACCTTGGTCATAACCACCATCATCTTTCCTTAGACTAGTCTAATAGATATGCATACTAATATTTCTCATTTCCATCTTTTTCCCCTTTCAGTTCATTTTTTCAGACAACAGCAATTGTTATACACACACACACATTAAAGATTTTATTTACTTGACAGCATAAGCAGGGGGAGCAGCAGGCAGAGGAAAGGGAGAAGCAGGCTCCCCACTGATTAGGGAGCCAGATGTGGGGCTCTGACCCAGGGTCCTGGGATCGTCACCTGAGCCAAAGGCAGAGGCTTAGCCAACTGAACTACCCTGGTGCCCCTGTCATATATTTTTAATGTTTGTTAGATCACATCACTGCCCTTCAAACAATTCCTATAAGCTTTTCATTATGTTTGAAATAAAATCCAAATTCTTGTCCTTGGTCTATAAAGCTCTCTTTATTATCTGGGGCTGCCTGAGTCTCTAAACTAATTTTGCCTTCCTAAATCTCCATTCTCTTACCACATGACCTTTTCCTGTTTACCAAACCCACCAATCTATTTTTCAATTCTGCTATGGAGCCTACTATTCCTTCCACCTTGAATCCTTCAGGTCTTAGCTTAAATATGTCCTTCCCCAGAATGGACTTTCTTAATTCCCCAATTCAAGCCACATATCCTTACCACTCTCTTTCACCGGGCACTATATATTTTGATTACATATTTATTAGTGGTGTTATTTAAAAGATTCTTTGAAAACTGAACCCAGTCTTTATCAGTTGATACCTGATTTTCTTCAACCATCTAACCTAAGGAAAAACATATACAGCAAATTCTCATTTGAGACTCAAAAATAATTATAAAAGGTGAAATGCTCCCTGTGACTTCTTCAGACTAATCTGTGAATGATTTCTCTTCTGAGGTAAACTGTGAGGAGAGAGGGAAAGATTTATAAATCTCTTTAGTTTTATGTAGCTGCAAAAGATGTTTTATGGTTAAATTCTTCCTGGATGTCTTTTTTCCTAGGATCAAAAATCCTTTTTATCTCTGGTTATTCCATCTCACTCACTGTCAACATGCATAATCCTTGGTATTCTAGAATTTTATAAAGGTCATTTGAATATGCTTTAATCGAGCTTTAAACACATACTCTTTCACGGTTGTCCTTATTAATAACAGCCAATGGTATTGTGGTTTATAGTTATTTTAGACAAACTCTGAGACATGTTAAGCAATATGGAGTTGAGAAACGTTGAGTGGGTACAACTTCTTAGGTTTAAAATGCATGAGTATAAAATTGGTTAACATTTTTTGAGAATATATATTTGCTTAAAATATTGGTAAAATTAAGATTTTTTTTAGTCTTCAGAAAGGGAGATTCAAATTTTTTTCACGTATTTCAATAAAATTTTAGCAGTCTCCTTCATTCCAACTATTTAGAAATTATGGTGACCTCACTTCTTTTCCTTTAAAAGTGATTGATAAATTTAGAAGGTTTGGGTAAGAAGTATATTGCATTTGTTCATATTCCTTCAACATTTGGTGCCATTAGTGTAACAAATGTTTCTGACTGACATAAACATATGACACTGTGCCCAGAAGTTATTTATGAGAAATTAATCATTTGCCTCAAAATTCTTTTGGGAGGGAAAACTTCTAATTAATTTTCACTATCACTGTACAAAGGGTATACTTTAACTTTTAAAGATATATATTATTTATATTGTATAAGAATTTCATTTATGTAATTCACCACCATAACACAAATCAGTAGTCTCTGCTTTGGACAGAAAATGCTTTCCTATACATACTGACAAGCATACATGTATATACATGTCTTATGCATTAACAAGGTGTTTAGTTAAAAAGTTTTATTAAAATGAGTAGGTGATTAGAGACTGAATAATTAGGAAGCTACATTTTCATGATTTGTTTCCTCTTCTCTGTTATTTCTAAGCCATAAGTTTCAAATTCAGCTTCTTTACTAATGAAAACCAGTTGCTGGGATAATGTTTAACTCTGAAGTGTACCATTTTTCCAAGGAAAACATTAAAATTGGTCTCAAATGTGTGCTCCTTCATAATGTGAAGATTTCAAATAAATCTCTTCTAAGAAAATAAAGACCATCCCAACTCTTCCCAGAAAACATAGGCTTTTAAATTCTAGTTGACTTGAGGGAAATGACTCATTCCATTGTCCAGTAGTAACAATAGACATATAAACCTCTAGAGAGAACTCACAAATGCCTACTTCACTATGATAGCAAAGAAACTGTAAATAAAAAGTACACGGAGGAAGAAAATTCCCTAAAATAGCTTTTAGATCTTAAAGGGCCTTTGAATAAGAGTAATAAATTTCAGTGTTGTTACTCTGAAGGTGTTTGAATTACAATGACTTTGTTACTTTGGGTTACTTGAGCCTCCATGAGGGCAGATCCTGAGCCATTACTTCCCAAAATGCTTTTTAGTTTGTATTTCTGCATCATTGTTATGAAGCACTGGTTTGCCCTTTTGAATCTTCCTTTGCTCAGTAAGCAGAAGGCAAATATAATATGAGTCAAGGTGATGCAAGGAACTGGCAATTAACCCTTCAGAGATTTAGAGCAGATACCAAGGGAATCCTCTAGAGTGCCAGATTCTTTTTGACAGTGACAACTCCAGAATTTTATATGGAAGAATAGAAGGGGCAATAGCCTAAATAAGAGAATAGAGGGATTATCTATAAGTGACCAAAAAAGCACTAAGTTTAATTGGTTTGCATATTTATCTGGGATGGTTCAAAACTTGTCTGCTTAGCAAGCACTATTTTTAAGTTGGATTTTGTCTTTATTTGGTGACTTAGTGGAGAAAACAGATAGAGTGAAGGACTCTGATGATTCATTTTGTATAAAGAAGATCAGGGGCACCTGAGTGGCTGAGTAGGTTAAGTGTCTGACTCTTGATTTTGGCTCAGGTCATGATCTTGGGGTCCTGCTGTGGACCCTCCCATGGGGCTCCATGCTCATCAGGGAGTCTGTTTCTCACTTTCCCTCTGCCCCAGCTCCTGTTCATTCTAATAAATAAATATATTTTTAAGATCTTATTTATTTATTCATGAGAGACACAGAGAGAGGCAGAGACACAGGCAGAGAGGGAGAAGCAGGCTTCTCCGACGTGGGAGCCCGACGTGGGACTTGATCCCGGAACTCTAGGATCACGCCCTGAGCCGAAGGTCGTCGCTCAACTGCTGAGCCACCTGGGCATCCCAAATAAAACCTTAAATAAAAAAAAAAATCAAGAAGATCAGAGCAGTTCCTGAGAAATTAAGGTAAGCCAAAGATTATGTGCCTTAACTTGTTAAGTCAGAATATACAGAAATAGTATTACAAAACCTTGTATGTGACTGAGCATTGGAATATTAAAGATATTAAGAAGTTTAGCTCCTGCCATCTATATGTCATGTGCATGCCATACACAAAGGTACTACACAGAAGTCACATACCATCAATCGTGCCCTTAACTGTAGTCATTTCACCAGTCCTAGTGCATTCACATATCCTTTGGTCAACAATTTATTCATCTGATAAGTAGTTATTTAGGACCTGCTAGAGGCTTACTTCATTCTTCTGTCTTACACATTATATATCTGTTGAACTGTATAGAGAAAATAAAAAAGTTCTATTCCTTCAAGGGAGAGGACTAGTCTAAGTTAGTCTAAAAGGCGTTCTGAAAATATTCAAGGTGTGTGCTAAACAGAGTATCATACTGATCTTTCCCAAGTGGAATATAGTCCAAGTCCCATCTGGTGACCCTTATGACACTCTATGTCCCTTCAACCTCTTTTAAGTTTTCTTCCTATACTCTTCTTTATTCTACTCCCCTAACAGTACACCCAAACAGGGCTTCTTGATTCCTACAGATGCCTTACAGTGCTCTACCTTTGTGCCTATGTTCTAGCCATCTCTTCAATCTAGAAGGCTCTTCTTATTTGTATTGTTTCTGTCATGTTGTTCATACTGTTCCTTTTGAAATCCTTTTGCCAAGAGCTTTAAATGCCACATCCTTCCCAAACCCTTTTTTTACTTTCTCCTCAGTTAGACATAATTGGCAAATTAGAACACATTTTGTGTTGGGAAAGCCACTCTGTACCTTTCTGTTGGTTGATATATACCACTTCCTATCCTGTATTATAGTTGTTTTTATCCTTGGTTTTTCTACTTTATTAAATTGTAATCTCTTTGAGGACAGATACAATTCAACTCTGTACCCCTTGCACCCACTGATGCTCCATAAATGTTTGTTGAATTGAAAGCTCAATTGTCATAGTTACTTCCCTGGGTTCAACATACATAGATAATCATTGATGGTAATACTTAGGCAACTGATATATGGTACAGTGTAAAGCAACATGACCACCACATGGAAACTTGTTACAAATTAGAAATTTAGGACCTACTCACTGAGGAATCTGCATCTAAAAAAAATACCAGGTGACTTTTATGCACCTTAAAGTTTGAGAGACACTGCACAAAGTTCATATATTTTATAATCAAAAAGTCTGTGTGTGAATCTAGTCCTTACCGTTTGTTAACTAATGCTTGTTAGACAAAAAGGCTCACTGTTTTTAGTTCTGAGAGACTGATGGAAACAGAGGAATCCAGGAGGCATAAGTAATCAAGAAAGAGGAATTCATTTATGCAAAGATGTCAGCATTACAATGAGGCAAAAATGAAGACCCGCTCAATATCAGATATTGTATTCTACTCATGTTCAGAATCACTATGTTGTCTGTGTGCAATGTGAAAAAGACATATCAATCAGGGTAATTCTCAAAATTGTACACAGGAATTATGGAGGTCTGTAAGAAGAGGTCTATAAATGAGGAAGATATTTTTCATTTAATAAAAAAGAACGGATTGTAGGAAAACAAACTGTCAAATGGAAGAATTAAAAGATTATTGGAATAGTAGAGTGAGAATTTATATAGTTCTGAACAAAGGCAGTATCAGTAGGAGTAAAATGAGGGAATGGGTTTGAAAGATTTTAAAGAACCATTATCATTGGATTGTGGAGATTCATTAGATATAAGAAGAGGGCTTGGGGAATTAAAAAAAAATAACTGCAGTATGGAATGTTGGAAAGCATTAACTGAGAGAACAAATACAAAAGGGGGGAAATGGTGTGGGGATGGGTACTAACCAGAGAAGTGATGCAGGGCATGGATTTCAGCTCCCAAACCCTCAATGCTCACCAATGCCCGTGGCTTTTATACATAATATTTGGCTACTCTCCGGGAAAAAGAAGATGCTGAGAGTTACTTTAAGTTTCTAGAGAATTTCCATTTGATGACCAGTGAAAGGAGAAAACACGATTAGGTATTTTAAAGTCAGGGCATGAAATGTTAATAGGAAAGACAATATAGTTAAGATTTCTTTGAACTCTCCCTAAAACTGTTATCATTAACTATTCATACCAGTGCATGCAGAAGTGTTAAGCTTGTCTCAAATTTTGTATCCTTGCTACTTGTTATTGTTAAATCTTTAACAAAATGAAACTGAACTATGCAGCATGAGAACTTTCTCTTTCTACTTATTTGGAACAGGTGTGGTTGATAAAAAATTGCAATGAAAAAAGTCCATTCTTAGGGTCTAATGGAATCCAAAAAATATGTAAATGAAAATAGAAGTGAATTTCTTGCAAGGGAAGCATTTTTATTAGGGAGAGTATTATTTTACATACTTATATACATATAAGGTTGTGAAAAATCAAAAGAAAAAATAGCACATTATAAATTATTATTTTTCAACCAATTTCCTCAACATATTCAAAACTTTATAATTTAGTTTCATTAAAGATTTAAAATGCTGAAACCATAAAAATTTTAGATGTACAGTTTTAAAAATCAAATGTGACTTTATTCCTCTAGGTATTTCATTTAACTATAAAAAGCAATCTTTTCTGAGGTGTCATTTGTAAACGAACTTCATGGTCCATTTAAATTTGGTAGGGATAGACGGTTTAGGTTGTTAACTTGAGGGTGAAATAACAATATTCAAAAACTTTGTTGTCAAATACATACATGATTTTACATCTGTTCTTGACTCTAATTCATAGAAACAATTTAAACAAGGCTTTGGGAAAAATGTATTTTAGGAACTGGTATAGTCTATCACTGTAAAATTCATTTCTATAATTGTGCAGTCTTGCTTGCATTACTTGTTAATTAGCTTTAATTATACTTCAGCCTATTACTCAAAATCTGACCTTTTCTAACAAAAGTCAAGCAAGAAGAATGCAGGTAAGGTACAGGAACTAAACCGTACACAACAAACAAGTTGGCAATAGTAATTGATTTTTTGCTTACCTACTCAATACTTAGGCAACCATTACTAGTTACATTTTCTCTTTTCCATTTTTATGAAATCCATTAAACTTACCACAAAATTTCTTCACAAAGTAGAATATAAAAATGTTATTTAGCCTTTACAAAGTAAGCAACTAAAATGGACTTTAATCATCTGGAATGAATGTTGATAGTTATGTGATCGGTTCTTCATTTACTACCATATATTTGAAAAAAATATATCCTATAAACAAAATTTTTGAGTTATATTATTTGAGGGAAATATATATCAGTATTATTTTTTCAAACTTTTCATAAAATTATGTTAATGGTTTTCTGACAGTCCAATCTATTTCAACTATTAACAAAATAACTCAATCATAAATTATTTTGATGTTCTTAAGAGATATATATTCATGTATTTGGAGTCCACAATTCTGTTTCACTATATTTCCTGGTCAAGTCTATTTGCTTCTTTGCAGGACACCTAAACGGGAAATTATCAAGGTCTAAATGACATACGGTTGAATATTTCTAAATATGATTTTCACAGCATTGAAAGCAAATTAAATAAAATTCTGTCTGCATTTTAGATAATTTTAAATAATTGTTTAGTACCTCTATAAATCTGGTGACTTTATTGATAAGGAAAATCAACAGCATTAGGTAGAACTTGGTATTTTTAATAAAATTAGCAGATTGGCTTTTCTTAAAAAGTCTGGAAGAATATGGAAAATAATGGGAAAACTTTGCCTAACCACCCCCAAATTCTCCTTGATTTTACCCAGGCTTTTAGAATCTACCTTTGATGTTCTTTCCTCCCTCCCAAATTTCAAGTCTATTGAATTATGGACTTTATTTTAAAATTCCTGGATTCTGTAACTTCTAGCACAATGTTCTCTATGTTAAGACTTCAATTATTAAGGGTGATGATAATAGTGACAACAAAAAGGAAGGAATGGAACATATGAACAATCAACAAGTATTAGTTTTGTCTGGACATTTAGTAGCATAGCAGCTCTCTTTTAAGGTGTCCATGCTGTCTATATAACACACTTATTTATGCATGCAGCATGTAGAGCACTGAGCTCATCAACAACCTCCCCAATATACTTATCAGTTGAGTTGTATGCTTAATAAAAGTCTGTTATGTTTGGACCTAAGATGTCTATTTCATTGAGTTTGTTCTTGACCTTACACAATTTAATTAAATATTTTTTTACCCAGTGGAATATAAGTACGAGAGAAAGACAATTCTTATTTCCATGAAAGTTAAATACTTTGGAAAGGCTAGATAGAGGCCAATGTCTGAAAAAAATGTTGATTTAGATCTATTCAAAACAACTATAAAAGGCTAGAGAAAAAATGTAATCCAGAGGAACCCTGAATTTAGATTACTTCAAATGTGTTTTTAAATTCTTGCTCTAGCTCAAAGACAATGAAACCAGAAATTATAGGCAATTCAAATGGGTTGAGATTTATTCAAGAAAGATGTTGGGAATCTCCAATTAGTATAGCCATTCTATAAACAAAAACAGTTTTTCCACACATTTTAATGTATCTTAAAATATATTTAAGATTGAATGAATATGTTTTTTATGACTTTGTAATTTTAAACTTAAAAATATAACAAACTAAAAGGAAAAAAAGGGCCTAAATTTTAAAGCAGGGTTTAAGTTGATGTCTCAGTTTTGACACAAACTATCAGGAGAAATCTGAGATAAATACTACTCTTCTCTAAGCCAAATTCCTCTCATCAATAAGACATAAGAAGTAGAGTAGATAACCTGTTTGGTCACCTTCAGGTTTTTTGGAGAAGTAGGGAGAGAGAGACTACTGTTAGGCAGTAAGTTTCAACATACTATAAGAGAGGGGACAAAAACTGGATAAACCAAAATTGTTTAAATATTAAAACCAAGCATGAAATATTCCCCTCTAGTGTCTATTCTTTTCTTTGTTCTTTTCATAATTGGACACCAAGTTTTAGCAGGAAACATGACTGCCCAGGCTGTTTCCCAGGCTTCCTTGCAAATGGGTATGGCTAAGTATTTATTAATCGGCTAAGTTTTATTAATGGGATATAAGCAGAAGTGATATATACAGTTTATGGAGCAAGAAAAATATATTCTTAAAACACTTGAAAATGGCTCTTCTCCTCTGAGGAACCTGTAGAGAATACTTATACAAACTATAGAAATGACCTAGAAGTTGGTAAAGCACCAGTATAGAAGAAACTTGGTACTTTGGTTGGCTTTGTGGGCTAGATGGTTCTTTCTCAAAGTACTGAACTATCTCAGGAGATTTATGCAAATCTTAAGTAAGCATAAAACTTTTTTGAACCATGGTTTTTTGTATAGTGGCTTAGCCCATAGCATGTATTTAATCATTGGTTTCTTTCATTCTTTCCTTTCTTTCTTTCTTTCTTTCTTTCTTTCTTTCTTTCTTTCTTTCTTTCTTTCTTTCTTCTTTCATCAAAATAAGCAATTACTATTTATTTTTAGGGTAGGATTAATTTATATTTAAAATCTCCATTTTTAAGCTTTGGTTAATATAACAAAATCAGTGTAATGTAAAATTTTATGTATATATCTGCCCAAATATATTTTAAGCTTCTAGAAGCTCCACTCCCAAGCATACATTCAATAATGACAACCCTACCCATACTCATGGCATGTAAAAAGTATTTTAATATGGGGATAAAGATGAACCTGAGTAGTTCAAATCTCAGCTCTTATTCTTAAAACAAGTGACTCTGGCTTACTCTTTACATATAAAGTACTTACTGCATACTAGCTACTTCATAAATGCTACTTCCAAGAGTATACTATAAAATTTATAGACAATTGGAAAGCAAGGGAAGAAGGATTTTGTAAGTCATCACAACATTATTTCAACTGTGTGCTTATTTTTTCTTCATTGAGATCCCTCATAAGCTATTTTGAAAGAATTTTAATGGCGTAATGGAATTGTATCCTTGTTTTCTATATAATTTTTTGCCTTAATTAGGTAAAAATCCACTGAAAAAAGACAGTTTGGATAATCACAAATATATCTTATGTATTTCTCAGTGTTTTTGTTTTCTTAATAATCTTCAAAATAAGTTTTAAAATTATTTATTTCATTTTTAAAACTGAAGATCAAAGGGTTTAAGATGGTGATATAGGAAGACCCTGAACTTACCTCCATGGACACACAATCTATCTTATATGTAGAAGAATTCTTCTTGAAGAACTGAGGACTAACTGACCAGCTTTTGCACAACAAAGACTAGACGGACTTCACAGAATATGCAGAAGAGATGGAGACAGGTAATGAAGGGAACCCCCACCCCAACAATATGAAAACTTCAATGGGGAGGAGTTGTACAGAGGGACCAGGAACAGATTTTTCTGCCCTAAGGCACAGAAAAAAGCCGGTTTCAAAGGGCTGCTAGAGGGGCATCTGGGAGGCTCAGTGGGTTAAGCCTCTGACTTTTGATTTCCGCTCAGGTCATGATCTCAGAGTCATGAGATTAAGCACCACATCAAGCTCCACACTGGGCATGGAGTGTGCTTGGGCTTCTCTCATTCCCTCTGTTCCTCCCCTTGCTTGTGTGTGCTCTCTCTCAAATAATAAACAAACAAACAAGCAACTAGAATATAAAGGAACTAGCCCTCTACCAAATGGAGGGACCTATCTCTGGGGCTGGAGGGTCAGGCAAGTACCATTGTTTATGATCACCTACCACCTAAATGAGTCTGAGCGCCTAGCCCAAACCATCCCCGGACACCCTAGAGCACAGAGAAAGAGTTGCAGTTTTAAAAAGCAACTAGAATATAAAGGAACCATCCTATAACTCTGCCAAATGACAGGGGAGTTGCTGGAACTCTTTCTAGGTTTGGAGACAGATGAATGCCTTTGTTTACATTTCCACACTACCTTGATGGTACAGAAGAGAGCAGGGTCTGAGTGCCCTACTTGGCCAGCTAAGTGAGCATTAAGCCCCTAGCACACAACAGACACAGCTTTCCCATTAAGGCATCCCCAGCATACTGTATACTGGGACACCCCCTGGACAGTGTCAACTACAGCTCCAGTCATCTTGCCAAGGCATCCAAAACACTCCCAGCTCACACTCACTTCTGTTCCAAGTGACTCACCAGGACACAATCTGTGCAGAGAACCCTGGGACTTACTTCAGCTCCAGGTGTCCTAACAGAGATCCCCCTGCACAGAGTGCCATAAGACCACCTGGTGCTCTCAGTATCAGCCATTTTTCCAAGATGTCCCTTGCATGGAATTTCCTTGGACACCCCAGCTTGCATCTACTTCAGTTGTCTGGCCAGGGCATCTTCTGTGTGGAGAGCTCTAGAACTGCTCAGCCCATTCTCACTTCAGTTTCAGCCATCCCATGAAGGCAGCCCCATCTTGGAGTGCTCCAAACCCCCACACCAAGCCCACTTATAGCTCCAGCCAACTAGCCAAAATTTCTGGATATACAATTTACACAAGGAACTTAACTATGCAAGGCCATTTATTCAAAGTTAGGAGGAGTAGCTATTCTGCCCAAGTCGTAGACACAAACACAGAAAGTCAAAAAAAAATAAGAAGACAGAAGAATATGCTCCAAAAGAACAAATAAGAAAAAAAATTGGAAAAAAAAATAAAACATATATATGAATCTCATGGTAACCACAATCCAAAAACCTATAATAAATGCACAAAAAATAAAGATAATATAACCCAAGCATAAGACTAAAGAAAGCTATCAATCACAATGAAAGTGAGTAAGAAACAGAACTACAAAAACCAGGAAACAATTAACAAAATGGCAATGAGTACATACCTATTAATAATTACTTTAAATGCTCTAAATGCTTCACTTATAGGACAGAGAGTGACTGAGTGATTAAAAAAAATAAACGATAAAAAAGAAACAAGAATAAAAGACCAATCTACATACTACCTATAAGAGACTCATTTTGGGCCTAAATACACATACAGACTGAAAATGAAGGGATGGAAAAATATATTTTATGCAAATTAAAGTGGGGTAAATAAAAAAAGCCACAGTAGCAATATTTATATTAGACAAAATGACTTTAAAGATTATAATAAGAGACCAAAAAAAGAGGAGCCGTTACATAATGATAAAGGGGTCAGTCCAGCAGGAAGATATAAAAATTGTAAATATCTATGCAGCCAACAGTGGAGCACCTAAATATACAAAGCAACTGTTAACAGACATAATGCGGGAATAATACAGTAATAGTAGGAGACTTTAACATTCCACTTGCATCAATGGAGAGATAATCCAAGAGGAAATCAATAGGCTTTTCAAGTGCACATGGAACATTCTCCAGGATAGATCACATATTAGGCCACAAAACAACTCAATAAGTGTAAGGTGATTGAAATGATGTCGAGAATCTTTTCTAACCGCAAAAAAATAAAATCTTTTCTGATCACAAAGGTATGAAACTAGAAATAAATTACAAGAAAAACTGAGGAAAAAAACCCTGCAAACATGTAGAGGCTAAACAACATACTACCAACTGAGAAAATAATAAAAAAAAAAATACATGGAGAGAAATGAAAACACAACAACCCCAAATCTCAGAGATGCAGTGAAAGTAGTTCTAAGAGGAAAGTTTATAGAGATACTGGCCTACCTCCAAGAAACAAAAATCTCAGATGAATTACTTAACCTGTCACCTATGGGTATCAGAAAAAGAATAAAACCTAAGGTTAGTAGAAAAAAGGAAATATTAAAGATCAGACAAGAAGTAAATAAAATTATAAAGATCGGAACATAAATAAAGACTTTAAAACAATAGAAAAGATCAATGAAAACAAGAGCTGGGTCTTTGAAAAGATAAGATTGATAAACCTTTAGCCAGACTTATCAAGAAAAAAAGAGAGAAGACTCAAATAAAATCAGCAATAAAAGAGAAGTAACAATGAACATCACAAAAATATCAAGGATTATATAAGACTACTATAAGAAATTATTTGCCAACAAATTGGACAACCTAGAATAAAAGGATAAATTTCTAGAAACATACTCTTTCAAAATCAGGAAGAAATACAAAATCTGATCAGTTACTAGTAACAAAATTGAATTGATAATCAAAAAACTACCAACCAATAAATCCCCAAGACCAGATGGATTCATAGGTAAATTCTATCAAACATTTAAAGAAGAGTTAATAACTCTTCTCTTCAAACTACTGTAAAAAATAGAAGAGAAAGTAAGCCTTCTAAATTCATTCTATGAAGCCAAAACTAGACAGACACCACACAAGAAAACTATAGACCAATATCTCTGGTGATCATGTATGCAAAAATTCTCAATGAAATATTAGCAAACCAAATTCAATAATACATTGAAAGGATCATTCACCATGATCAAGTGGGATTTATGACAGGTGTGTAGGATGGTTCCACATTTGCAAATCAACAAATGTGATACATCATATATAACAAAGTAAAAGATTTTTACAAAACATAACATCAGGTCACTACATGCAAACAAAACAACATTTGACAAATTTGACATTTGTTCATGGTAAAAACTCTTAATAAAGCGGGTTTAGAGGGAATATAGTTCAATATAATAATAGCCATATTCAACAAACTCATAACTAAAATATACGCAATTGTGAAAACTTTTCCCTCAAGATCAGGAACAAGATAAGGAAATCTACTCTCATCATTTTTATTTAACATAGTACTGAAGTCCTAGCCAGAGCAATCACACAAGAAAAAAAATCCAAATTGGCAAGGAAGAAGTAAAACTGTCACTATTTGCAAATGGCATGATGCTATATATATAGAAAACCTCTAAAGACTCCACCAAAAATCTGTTAGAACTCATCATTAGTAAAGTTGCAGGATACAAAATCAATAAATATCAATTATATTTCTATACACTAACACAAAGTGGAAAAAGTATGAAAGCAATCCCTTTTATAATTGCAACCCCCCAAAAAAAACCTAGAAACAAATTTAACTAAGGAGGTGAAAGACATGTACTCCAAAAATTTAAAAACGTTTATAAAAAAATTGAAAATGACACAAATAAATGGAAAGATCTACCGTGCTCAGAGATGAGAAGAATTTATAGATGTTCATACTGCTCAAAGCACTCTACAAATCAATACAGTTGCTATCCAAATACCAAAAGTATTTTTCACAGAAATAGAATACTACTAATACTTGTATGAAACTACAAAAGACCAAAATAACCAAAGCAATTTTGAAAAAGAACAAAGAGATAATAATTCCAGACTCCAAGGTATACTACAAAACTGTAGTAATGAGAACAGTATGGTACTAACATAAAATTAGACACATAGATCAATGAAACAAGATACAGGGACCAGAAATAAACCCACACTTACATGGTCAATTAATCTACGACAAAGAAGGAAAAAATATACAATGGGAAAAACAGTCTCTTCAAAATGGTTCTGGGAAAACTGGACAGCAATATGCAAAAGAATGCAAGTGGACCACTCTTTTCCACCATACAGAAAAATAAACTCAAAATGGATTAAAGACCTAAATGAGATACCTAAAACCATAATACTCCTAGAAGAAAACATGCAGCAATCTCTTGAACATTGACCTTGACAACATTTTTTTTAAACCTGTCTCCTCAGGCAAGGGAAACAAAAGAAACAATAAATTATTGGGACTATAACAAATAAAAAAACTTTTGCATAGCAAAGGAAGACATCAACAAAATAAAAAGACAACTTAAGGAATGGGACAAGATATTTTCAAATGATATATTTGATAAGGGATTAACATCCAAAATATATAAAGAAATTATACAATACCAAAAAGCAAACAAACAAACAAAAACATTAAAAAATAGGCAGACAACCTGTACAGACATTTTTCTAAAGACATATAGGAGGCTGGCATACACGAGAAGATGCTCATTATCACTAATTATCAGGAAAATGCAAATCAAAACCGCACTATGATATCATCTTAAACCTGTCAAAATAGCTAGAATCTGAAAGACAAGAAATAACAAGTGCTGATGAGGATGTGAACAAAATGCCTTTTTGTGGGAATGTTAACTGGTTCAACTGCTGTGGAATGGAGTATGGAGTTTCCTCAACATATTAAAGAAATACCAATGATCCAGTAAATCCATTACTGGATTTTTTTTTACTAAAAAAAATAAAAATAAAAAACACTAGGTTGAAAATATATATAATGCACCTCTATGTTTACTGTAGTAGTATTTACATAACCAAGATATTAAAGCAACCAAAGTGTCCATTGATAGTGGATAAAGAAGATGTAATCTATAATAAATGAAATGTTAATCAGACATTTAAAAAGAGTGAAATTTTGCCATTTGCAACAACATGGATGAAACTGGAGGTTATTATGCTAAGTGAAGCAAATCAGAGAAAAATAAATGCCATATGATTTCATGTAATATGTGGGATCTAAAACACAAAACAAATGAACAAACACAAATAGACTCATAAATACCAAGAATAAATGGTGGTTTGGAGAGGGGACGAGGTTCCGAAGAAAGGAAAAATAGGTAGAGGGGATTAAAAAGTATAAAACTCAGTTATACAATAAGACACAAGGATGAAAATTACAGCATGGGGAATTTAGTTAATAATATTGTAATAACAGTATATGAAGACAGATGGTAACTACACTTATACTGATGAGCATAACTTAATGTATAGAATTGTTGACTCACTATATTATACACCTAGAACTAATAAACTTGTATGTCAAGTATTCTTCAATTTAAAGCAAAGTCATAGGGAAGAAATAAGCTCAATTTCAAATTAAATTATAAAGCTATAGTGGGACATCTGGGTGGCTCGGTGGTTGAACATCTACGTTCAGCTCAGCGTGTGATCCTGGGGTCCTGGGATCGAGTCCCGCACTGGCTCCCTGAAGGGAGCCTGCTTCTCCCTCTGCCTGTGTCTCTGCCTCTCTCATGATAAATAAATAAAATCTTTAAAAATATTTTTAAAAATAAAAATATATAAAAATAAAGTTCTAGTCATCCAAACAGTATTGAACTAGAATATAGATACTTTGGCTAATGGAATAGAGAGTCCAAGAATATACCCACATGTATACAATCAACTAATCATTCACATAGGTGCCAAGAATACACAATGGAAAAGAATAGCCTCATCAATAAATGGTTCTGGGGGTACTAGATATCCACAAGCAAAAGAACAAAATTGAACCCTTATATGACAATATACAGAAAAATCAACTCAAAATGGATTAAAGACTTAAATATAAGACCTGAAACTATAAAATTCCTAAAAGAAAACAGAAGGGAAAAGCTCTTTGACATTGGTCTTGTCATTGATTTTTACTTGACACCAAAGCCACAAGCAACAAAAGCAAAAATAAAAAAAATCAGATTATATAAAGCTATAAAGTTTCTGCACAGCAAAAAAAAAGGAAACAATAAAATTAAAAGGCAACCTATGCAATGGGAGAAAATATTTGCTGACTGTATATCAGATAGGGGTTAATAGCTAGAATATATGAGGAACTCATACAACTCTATAGCAAAATAACAAAATAATCCAATTGAAAAATGGGCAAAGTACTTGAATAGACATTTTTCCAAAGAAGACATACAAATCACCAACATGTATATAAAAATATATTCAACATTATATATCATCATTTCAAAACTATAAGGAGATATCATCTTTCACTCGTTAGGGTAACTCATAGTCAAAAAGACAAAAGGTAACAAGTGTTGTCAAGGATACGGAAGAGAGTGAACCCTTATACACTATTGGTAGGAATATAAATTGGTACATCCATTATGGAAAACACTATGGAAGTTTCTCTAAAATTAAGAGTGAACTACCATATCATCCAGTAATTCCCTCACTTTGGGTACGTTTTCAAAGGAAATGAAATCAGCATCACAATGAGATATCTATAATCCCATATTTATTGCAGCATTATTCACAATAGGCCCAATAAGGAAATGACTTAAATGTCGCTTGGCAGATGAATGGATTTAAAAAATTCACACACACACACCGGTGCAATGGAATATTATTCAGCCTTTAAAAAGAAGAAAATTCTGCCATTTTTGACAAATTGGATGAACTTGAAGGGCATTATGCTAATTAAAACTAACCAGACATATACAAATATTACATGATCTCACTCAAGTGTGGATTCAAAAAACAAAAAAGCCTTGAATTGAGAGCAACAGAAGATTGGTAGTTACCAGAGACTTAGGGGAGGTGGGAGGGTTTAAAATGGAGACGTTGGTCAAACGGGACAAACTTCCAGTTAAAAGATGGATAATTTCTTGATCTCATTGTGTAGGATGGTAATTAACTTAATAGTAATAATATATACTTGAAATTTGCCACGAAAGTAGATCTCAAGTGTTTTCATCACACACACACACACACACACACACACACACACACACAGCTGATGGAAATGTTAATTAGCTTAATTGTGGTAATCATGTCACAATATGTATGTATATCAAAACATATAATCTAAATATATATAACTTGTCAATTATACCTCAATAAGCTGCAGAAAAAATAACCACATGCCACAATGCTATTGTTTATTTGGTATGTATTCCATACTTTTAAGTCATTTGGATTAATAGGAAATTATTTCCACTTCTATATATTAGTTGATATTTTATCCCTTAAAAAAGTAAAATTTAATGTCATGTTTGATCATATTGAAAAACACATTTGATAGCATCTCCTTTGGAATTTATTATAATGAATTAATATAAGATTATATCAAATAATTTCCAACTTTATTAATACTACTCCTTTATTTGTCATTCTAATATTGGTGTGTCAGGAAAAAGATATTTATAATCATTTGTGGGAATATACGTCATCACTACATTTCTGTAAAGAAGTTTGTCAATAAGAAGCAAGAGACTTACAAATTTGCACTCTATAATCTAGTCATTCTATTTTTGGAAACCTATTCTAAGGAAGTAATGGCAGATGTGGATGAGGATTGAAGCAAATAAGCTGTTTATAGCAGCATATTTAAACAAAATTAAAAATAACCCAATATTCCAAAGTGATAGATCAGTTAAATAAATTCCATATGTAAATGAAATAATTAGTTACATTTTATGAAAAACTCTTAAACTTTTGATAACGGCTTATGATAGAATGTTAAGTGAGAATATCTTTAGAACAAAGCATCTTCTTATAAAAATAAGTATATCTGAATTATGCCATAAGTAAGTGAAAATATAATGAACAATTTTCCTTTGTTTATGCTTTCATGTATTGTCAAATTTTTTATTGGGAATTATTATATTTATGATTTAAAGAAAATTATTCTTTTAAAAAATATGATTCTGATCTCTACTTTGATCTTAAATTTCACTGTCTATACAATACACGGTTGCTCTTTAAGGAAAGATCTCTAGCGTGCTACAAAAGATTACAGATAATACTCTGCAAGATGGTTGCTATATTTATGCCATTGTTTTATTTTTTCCACGTAAAGCAGTCTTCTTGTAGTGGGATTTATCTTCTCTCTTATCCTCTACTGATTAAGGATCCTCCTTTCACCTTTCATTTTAAGTGACTGGTAGCCTCCAGGTTTTTCCCACACTTTCTGTTTGCACAAGGCTCTGTGCCCTATTGCTCATGTTAAAGTAGAAAGAAGAAACATCTGGGTTTTGAAAAAAGCAAATATTGTAAGAACAAAGGCACGAGAGATGGATTTTATTTTAGTAGAGACTATTGTTCAGTCAGATGACTTTCTTTTGTCACATAAACACACATGGCAAACAAAACATGCTGAGAGAGTTTTTTCTCTCTCTTTCAAAAGTGACTATGTAATGGCAAAATTAAAAAAGAAAGTTGAGATAATCATCTGGAAATTTGCTTCTTTTTAAAACATGCTATAAAGGATAAAATTAGGAGCATAACACTAGTTATTCAGAATAGAGTCTATATCAGCACTTCCAATAGAACTCTTTGTGATGATGGAAATGTACCATTTCTGCATTGTCCAATACCATAGTCACTAGCCACATGTGGCTATTTAGCACTTGAAATGAAGCTGATGTGACTGATGAACTGAATTTCTTATTCTATGTATTTCAATGAATTTAAATTTTGTCACAATCTACCTCATGTTTTTGAGCTACCCTATTGAGCAATGTAGGTCTATTCAAATTTAGCCTGAATTCAGGATAGACTTGTATGGCTTTAATATTACTATTTAGCTATACTTTCTTATTATCCATTAAAAAATAATTTTATAATAAAAAAATTTGTAATACTTTGTAAGATTTTTCAAGGGATCATAGCTATTATTATTGCCAAACTTATTATAGTTAAAAAAATAAAGATTGTGTTGGGCTTTCTATGTTTGTTGTTTTTATTTTTAAAGAATTTATTTATTTATTCATGAGAGACACAAAGAGAGAGAGAGACAGAGACAAAGGCAGGGGGAGAAGCAGGCTCATGCAGGGAGCCCGTTGTGGGACTGGATCCCGGGTCTGCAGGATCATACCCTGGGCTGAAGGCGGTGCTAAACCGCTGAGCCACCCGGACTGCCCTCCAACACAATCTTTAAAATAAAACGAAGTCATATTACAAGAGTACCAAAATATTTGCATAAATAAAGTAAAAAGTGAAGGTGAAAATTCTGTTTGGAAAATACCCAAAAATAGCAAGAGAAAAATAATATTTTATGTCCCTGCTAAATCTAAGGAATTAAAAATGGGATTGAATTATAATTTTTTAAGTTATAAAAGACAGTGAACAAATTCCATTTACACAAATTGCGTTACATTGTATATATTGGGGCACTTATAAATATTTTAAATAATTGTACATTATTACTTGATAAAGTTATGTCCCTCTTCTATATGAACATATTTTGAATATAGAGGAAAGCAGAAAAATCCTATATCCCAATTATCATCCTTATATATTTCCTTTATTATTTCACCTACATTTGCTATAGTATTTTCCTGTGTAGTTGGGCAATACTATAAAAACTCTTGATAAACATGTTAAATGACCGTGTAGTATTCCACTGGGTGGCTGTGCAACATTGGCTAAACTAATCCTCTTTTCCAATATTTAGGCTATTTCTGACATTTTATCTTAAAATAAAGCCAGGATAAACATTCACCAATTTTTAAAATA
The DNA here is from genome assembly GCF_048418805.1 of Vulpes vulpes. Classification (NCBI taxonomy): domain Eukaryota; kingdom Metazoa; phylum Chordata; class Mammalia; order Carnivora; family Canidae; genus Vulpes; species Vulpes vulpes. The sequence goes on from NC_132790.1 coordinate 92,797,130, forward strand.
GTGGTTTGCTATTGTCAATAAAAAAATATAGTTATTGCTTGTAACAAAAACTTATCATGGCCCTATCCTGCAAGAATTTTCTCTAGAATATAACAATTTTGAGACAGAAGGAAGAAAGGGAGGGATGTTTACAAAATTTGTTTGGGTATCTAAAATGTTGACTTTCCTTATTGCCAATATACCACAATAAAGTCACCTTTAGTTTTTCTCTGTAAATGTACATGAAATTATATCACACAAAGAAACACTTGTACTTTCTCTTTTTGTACACAGATAATAGCAGCTTACCTCTTTGCAACCTATTAGAAAAACAAACCTCCATACACATAGGCAGGTGCTGTTCTCAAATCCCTCAATGATACGTTTCTTGTCAGCAGAGAAAGCATAGAAAGGAATCCTCCATGCCTTTTTGGTCTTGAATCGGCTGACAAAACCTACCCATATGGCCTTGTAGGTTCACTTGCATCTAATTCCCAAGTGTCCACCTCTTTTGGGCTTTAAACCTATTCTTCATATTAAGTAACAGACAATTCTGAGATATCGAAGTTATTTGTGATTTAGAAAGCCATTAGATGTATAGTTCCTTTAAGTTAGGCTTTTCAATTAGTGAAAATGAAGATCAGCAGGTCCATGATTGTTCTTGTCCCCAGAGGATTTAGCAAGCTCTCTGCTAAGGTAAACCATACAGTTCACCAACAATAAAATAATGATAATTAATACAAAGTGTTTTAAAGATGAGTCAGACAAACATTTGGAAGGAAAACTCTGTCATGTTGATCAGATGTAGAGGGAAGAAGGTGAAGAATCAAGAGGTTGCTTTATTTACATTTTGCACATTTTATATCAATGTTTACTAGATATTGAGCAATTCTGATATTAAATTAATACCAATAGCACTACAAATTCTTTATTCGTACCTTTCTTCCAATTAATAATATTCAGAATTCCACATATTTTTGTTCAGCTACAATTTTTTGATCATTTAGGAGGTGTTGAAATTCAATTTAAAGGCTAAAACAAAAGCTTAAATGGTGTGCTTTCTGTTTTGTGAATCACAGACACTGCTTTACTGATACAACACCCAAGATTCTAAGCTGACATCAAAGCAAAAAAAAAAAAAAATCATCTGAAATGACAGCAGCAGCTGCAGCATCCGCCTCTAAATTAGGCTGTGTTTCAAAGTCTGGACTCAACTGCTAAGCAGTATAAAGACCCAGGAGGAAGGCTGCCCAGAAAAGAGTGAGCCTTCCGACCTAACACATCAAAGTAACACATGCTAGGAAGAGCAATAAACGCATGTGGCCCACATTCACGTGCTGCCTAATTGCACTGGGCTCAGGAAACCAAGACAAACCTTCAGCTGATTCCTGGTTTAAGAGAGGATTTGAGATCTTTTCTATGCAGAAAGCTGACACAAATTGGTTGCAGATTACAGTCTGACTCTGCAATGAAGCATCCCATAATTTCAAAAGATGGCCATTTCAGTGTCATATGGCATCTTCAAAACACTGACTTCTTAATGTAGGAACATATAAACTAACCATTAGGTATAAATAAAAGTTAAAAATAAGCTTCATAAACGAAGAAAGCCTTAATTTGTACATTCAGGGGTAGATGCTTTGAGGAAAGGCTTTCTCATTTGTTTTGCATATAAATTACCAATTTTGAGGGCATTTAGCTTCTAAATCATAAGCTATTTAACAAGAACTTAGAATACTAATATCTATTAAGAGAGGAGAAAAAATAGTTATATGTTTTAGAAGTAATTTTTCTAGAAATGCCTACTGTCATAAGGTTTGCATTAAGGCATCGTTACTAAATATAGACAATGTAATATATTTAGTAGCACAATTTGCAATTAGATACAATGCAACATAAGAAAAGCTTAATTTTTAGAACTCTGAATTCTTTTATTCTGTGTTCATACCTTTATGCTCTTTACTGTATTTTGCAGCACAATGCCCTATTATTCTACAAAATACTCCTCTGTATGTGTGAATTACTGAAGTTAACTTACACAATTACCTGAGGAGACTTTAATTATAATTAGTGGAAGGCTGATAATTAATCCTATTAAGTGAAATATGCATGAATTTTCACTGAACATATGCACTGGAAAAAAAACCTCAGAACTATGCAGAGTGATTGTAAATAGATGAGAATAGAAAGGGAAAAATGTAATACTAAAATTAAAAGAATTTTAGCTATATATTTAATTAGATAAACATGATTGCAAGGCTTTGAGTGTCAGAAAACTAGGATTAATTTCCTTATTGCTTAAGTGATAAATATAAAATAAATTCTGCAAGAATATTAAGAGTCTATTCCCAGAATGCTGATGAAAGTCCAGTTTCGTTGACAACAACTCTTTATTTATGTCTACGACATATAATAGGTTGAGACACATTATCTCATTTCTTGGAAAATATCAGCATTAAGTACTTTGCAGAAAGGTGAGTCACGTAAAGGATCATTCTTCATTATGATGGTGGGAATTTGGGGAAAAACAAAATCATTCCAAACAATTCATGCAATGGTCATCTAGTATCAATATCTGGTGCTAACGTAGCTCTCAGGGGGAAAAGGGGGAAAAACTGTTATCTTTGTGATAATTCTGGTTGCTGTGCTTCTCTGGACATTCTCACATTCCTTAATGTCACAATGCTGTCCCCCTATATAATGCACGAAATGACCTCAATGAATGCCGTTTGTTGGCATATAAAACTAGTAGTATGACCAAATCACAAAGAGACAATAGCACATGTCCAGAAAGGTTGGAGTACATTTGTCCCTTTGGGACATCTCCCTGATTTATACATCTACCCCAAGATGGAGAAGAGCAAAGGTGGATCCTAATGTTACAGATCTGCCCAGGAGTTGGTCAGAAGGAACCAAATCTAACAGAACTTTGGTTATCCACGGATGAGTGGCAGTTCTTCTATTTGATATATACTAATTTCAATTCTGAATTGTGTCTTTCTCTCTGAGTGGGGCTTACTTTATCTTACCTGGCCAACAACTGTAACTAGCTAAACAGCCATGTATTATTACAAGCTGTTTGATGTTATTTGCTTAGCCATAAGCAGCCAGGATTATGGAGTCAGAAGGAAGACATTGGGAAATATGCTGAATGTGCACTGCTCTGCATGTGTAAAGTCCAAGTTCGAAAGGTTCCATCTACGGGCTCAAGTATTTATGAGTGGACAAGTCAGTGGTACTGTCCCTTTGGTTGTGACACCTACATTTTATCTTCTCTAGTAGCAGCTCTGTGCTCAAGGCATGGTGACTCTGATGGAACTTTTGAAGTCTGTGTCTATAAATGACTTTTACCCTTAGCACAATCTCTTCTAACTAACTGGAAATCTTTGAGGTCAGACTGAAAACATTTTCAAAATAATTATGACTATCATTTGTACACAAATGTTCCTTGCCATTCACAAAATTTGTTTCACATACATTCTTGTTAATCCTCATCAATAACTCAGGAGGCATTTTTTATGCCCAATTACAGGTGAAAAAACTTGGACTCAGAAAAAGAAAGATTCCTTAAATCATACCACTAGAAAGTGGTAACAGCCAGGATATCCCCATCCCTGAAACCTTCGGCCCACAATTCCTTTACAGTTTCTACATCAGTCACAGCCATCTTCTGTACTTTCAGAGTGTTAGGGAGCTTATCATCAGACGGTTAAACAGAAAAGCAAGAACCTTTCCAATGCGTTATCTTTAAAGTTATCCTGAAAAGCATTTTTAAAAGTCTTTAGTATGGGCTTATTTGAAATATTTCATTATGATCATAAGTATTTGTAATTTTATCTTATCTATGCCTTACCAGTTCTTAATTATTCCAAAAATATATCACTGCTTGCTTGGCTTACCTTAAAACAAGACATACTAGAATATGACATATAAAGTCTTAGGGCTGCCTACCTAAATTATTTTCAGTTTCGCTCTATGAAAATAGCAACACATAGATGATCTCTCTTTTCTACAGCATGTAAAGTATTCTGATTCAATATGTTCTTAAATTAGGCAATGTTTTAAATCAGACACCATTATTTATTTAATGGGATTTTTCTATAGTATTAAGCATAATAAAATGAAATCTACTTTAGACAGGGTGATTATGACCTGGTTTACCTAGGACAATTGCATAAGAAAAAAAAAAAAAACTTTAGTTCCTTCATCAATACCTCAATATAGGGCAGCCCAGGTGGCTCAGTGGTTTAGCGCTGCCTTCAGCCCAGGGCGTGATCCTGGAGATCCAAGATCGAGTCCCACTTCGGGCTCCCTGCATGGAGCCTGCTTCTCCCTCTGCCTGTGTCTCTGCCTCTCTCTCTCTTTCTCTCTCTCTGTCTTTCATTAATAAATAAATAAAATCTTTTAAAAAATACTTCAGGGGATCCCTGGGTGGCGCGGTGGTTTGGCGCTTGCCTTTGGCCCAGGGCACGATCCTGGAGACCCGGGATCGAATCCCACATCAGGCTCCCAGTGCATGGAGCCTGCTTCTCCCTCTGCCTATGTCTCTGCCTCTCTCTCTCTCTCTCTCTCTGTGACTATCATAAATAAATAAAAATTAAAAAAAAATAAAATAAAAAAAATAAAAATAAAAAATACTTCAATATATTGACTTCTCCCCATGCACTTCAAATTATTTACAGCATACTTACTATGAACACACAGGTGTGTGTGTGTGTGTGTGTGTGTGTGTCTGTGTGTGTGTGTGTGTGTGTTTGTAAAGGGTAAAATAAAAGATGTAAAGATTACACTAAACCTCCCTAAGGAAATGCATTAAAAATTAGTAGGAGTTACCAGGTGAAAAGTTGGTGGAATCATACCCCATGATGAAGAATCAAAATCAATTTGCATGAGTTCCAATTCAAAGAGAAGCTTTATTTATTCAAGATTCAAAAACAATAATTAAATGTCAATTATATGCCAAGTTCCATTCTTGGTACTGATGTCAACAAAAAAAGAAAAGGTTTTTCTCCTGAACCTTTCACTCCAGTAGGGGAAACAATAAACATAAAAGAGAGAGAAGGGGAAGGAAGGGGTGAGGGGAAACAGAGGGACATTATAATTTTGGGATAGGGAAAAACATGTTTTTTTTTTAAAAAAGGACCAATACTGGAATAGATCATAAAGAGTAACTGAGGTTAGAGGATGACACTAGGTTCTCTGGCAGTGAATACTCTTCTGAGGAGGTGATTTTTTTAAGTTTTTATTTAAATTCCAGCTAACATAGAGTGTAATATTTGTGTCAGATATACAACTTAAAGATTCAAAAATTGCATACTGAGAAGGTGATATTTGAACTGTGTTATGACTGACAAGAATGGGCCAGCCAAGTAAAGATCTAAGGGAAGAAGATTCCAGGCAGAGGTAAGAGTAATTTGAGGGCCCTACAATGGAAATGAGCTTCATGTATTTAGGCAACAAATAACCAAAAACCAGTATGACTAAAACAGAACAGAGTGGAGAGCATCCACAGAGGAGCTACTCAGGTGAGGCTTATGGTCATAACATGGAGTTTTTACCTGAGAGGGTCTCAAGAACCCTTGTGAGGAAGAATGAGAGACCCTGGAGAGGTGGGTACAATCAGGAGGGTCCTTGTATCTTAAAGAAGTTAAGTTTTAGTGCCATGAGAAATCATTGAAGGGTATCAAGAAAATGAGTGACATTTGTATTCAGTTCAATATTTTAGTTGGTGAAGGGCTGGCGTGGGGAACAGGGATGGAAGGGGAGTGAGCGGTCAGAAGCCCACAGCAGGGGCTCTAGAGGAAGTGATAGTGCTGTAAGCAAAATTATAATGGTCGAGATGGAGAAAAGTGAACAGACTAAAGGTCCTACGGTACTTTCAGAAGCCAGTGGTGTCTGACTTAAAGATTCAAGTATACATTACTTCAAAGAATATTATGTCAAGTGTACCACGTGTACAAAAAGCAATTTCATATAGTGCTCTAAAAAATAAATCTTCTAAGCATACAGGTGAATAAAAAAAATAAAAGATAATAAATAAATAAATAATAAATAAATAAATAAATAATAAATAAATAATAAATAAATAAATAAATAAATAAATAAATAAATAAATCTTCTATATACTTCCTTTCTCTCAACTTTAATATTTTTCTCTTAGGCACATGCTAAATCAGTTTGTATCTTTATTAAAACTTTCTGCTTAAGAAGACTTTACCATCATCTTATAGACCCCTGAAAGTAAAAGCTTACATTGAAAAGCTCATATGCATCTCCAACTACATCAACTTTAACATCACCTTAATTAAATTGAGATTTCTTTATTTTTCTCCTGCTGTTTTAAAGAGAATATATTCTACTCTCTGATATACAATAAAAATTATATGAATACAAATCCATTCTAAAACCTTGGTTTTGAAAGGAAAGATACACTTCGCTGTTATCAATTGTTTTAGAAAATAAAGCTTTTGTGAAGGAACATGAAAACACAGCTATTTACATCCTTACCAGATGAGTTTCAAATCAAAATGCTGTTTACATTACTTCAACAAAGAACAGCAATTGATTCTGTCAGGGTCTAATTGAAGTACCTACTACATGTCACAATATTCCTTTTCCCTTCCTACCAATTGGTGAAGCTAAAATAAATATCTGGCAAAATTCCAATTTCCCTATAGAACTCTTACAGCTTAACCATTTAGTAGTGATTCACATGAAAATTTCTTCTGTTTTGTCCTTTCTTATTATGAATATACACCAAAACAAACAAAAATCATATTCCCTAAGTAGCAGCCAGACAAACATCTCATGATATTTTCATGATGGTAGTGGTTACAATGACCTATATGCTAAACACAGAAGGGTGGACATGTATAGAAGCCATTAGGGAGTAGTGGTAGTGGTGGAAGGCAGAGAACAAGTCTAGAATTGGGCACATCTTGGTATTTTTGGGTCAGGTTTGAGGTCCAAAGCCAGGGTTGACTGATGGAACTTCAGGAAGTCCCCAGAGGCATAGGTCACAAGGAGATAAATTTAGGGATGTGAGTCATCTTCTTCATTGAATGAGCACACATTGTTCACATACTATTTGATGTACACTTTGCTTCCTGGGGAAACTTTTTGACATAAAAGGGCCATAGTCCCTACCATCTAAAACAATTACACACTAGTAAAAGATTTGGAAAAAGAATAATTGAAATTCCAAGGGAAAGATATGGTAGGAGACATTTTAGGATTACATAGGAAATATGAAATCCAGCCAGGAGAAAGTATTTGGGAAGAGGGGGTTATATTCAGAGAAGATGTTCCAAAGAAAGTGCTGTCTATAGAGTAGATTGGAGTTGGACAACTGATGAAGAACAAAAAAAGAATCCAGGCAGATTGTAGTAGACACTGTTGGTTACAAATCCAACATTCTTCCCCACCTTATTCTTTCTTAACAGAACTCTATTTTTGCTGAGACACCCAACATTCCCACACACAATCATATGCTTCAGAAGAAGCAAACCCTTTCCCCCCAGATCCATGAGCAGTTCTAACTGGTCTAAGGTAGAGTTTCTCAATCATGGCACTACTGATATTTGGTACTGGGTAATTCAATGGTTTTGGCCTTGAAGAGTGAATGAAGGAGAGGATGTACATTGTAAAATGTTTAGCCGTATGTTTGGCCTCCACCCACTAGATGACGGTAGCACAACCTCCCCCCTCACTCGCAACAACCAAAAGTATCTCCAGACATTGCTAAATATCCCCCTGTGGACAACCACAGGTCTAAGGATAGTTCCAAGGGTACTGGAATGAGTATGTGATCAAATTCTGACTCTGGGTATTCACATGTTTGTGCTGGAACTTTGTTCTGAAAATGCTACAACCATCTTGTTTTCAGCCCAAAGAAAAATGTAATGACCAAAGATAATAGAGGGAAACTAGAAGAAAACCTGAGTCCTTGATGACATCCATTGAATGAATTCTTTGTTATGGGGAGCTATCCCAATGTCCCAATATGTGAAACAGCATGTTTATTGTCTGAGGCAGTTTATATTGAGGTTTCTACAAATTGTAGCCTAGAAATATTTAAATGCCAAGAGGAAGCAGCAGGTGCACCATCCTGAGTGGGGTGCATCCGGGGAGCTGCAAGTATTCCATAATTGTTGAGCACAAAAATCAAAGTAGTGAAATGAAGAAAGTTGGAGTATATAACAGTGATGAGAGAGGACATATGTTCAATGGTAAATAGTGACTGGGAGATACTGAGGGTTTAAGCAAGGTCAGAATTGGGCCTGTGAATGCAGGTTGGAGAATGAATGAGGAGAGCAATACTGAAGCCGGAGTCTAGAGCCAGGATATAGTAGTAGCAGCACAGGTGGGAACGAATAATGGCATCTTTGTTTCCACTTCCCTAAAACAGTTTGCTCCTTAGTTTGTTTTCACAGCATTCAAAGCCAGACGACCAAGTTTCCACTTTCTTGTTATCCTATGACCATCTTCATGTTGGCTTTTCATTTGAGGGACATATCACAGTTATCTGACACAACCATGGTGATAGACATAACCAACAAAGGCCCTCTCATTTTTATACGTTCAAGTAAAATGGGCTTTTACATACAGAAATCTAACTTTGATCCTTACAACCCTCCTGATACATAAAAGTTACCATAGTCCCCTAATCACACAATAAATACACCATCAAGATTTTAACAAAACTAAAGTGACACACATATGGAGGTGTTGTGAATAGGGACTAACTGTAGTGAATGACCTCTGGGAAACAACAGATTCAAACACTAGGTTTTGTTCCAGATGCTTGAGCAAGCTGGGATCTACCCACTAATTAAGTGGGATATTCCCCCAATTAGTTATGGAGTCATACACAGCATCTCTAAATGGTTGAGAACAAAACAGCTTCTTGTCAGAAAGTTAAAGTAGAACTACACAGTTTCTATTTCCAATATTTGGTTATACAACTTTTGATGGTAAATTGTGATGTAAAAGGACACATGCTAGATTAGGACATTTGAAAAACGCTATTTTATAATTCTGCCTCTGGTACTGTTTTACATAGTGTATCTGTGCAGTCACTTTCCCCTGCTGGAATTTGCTATCTTATTTTCTCTTTCTCATAATACTGACAATACTGGAATTCTTTTTTTTTTAATACTGGAATTCTATCAATATTAAGTCTTCATGATTTGGGAGCCAATATCACTGCAGTTAAAAAGAGAGAGAAAGAGAGAGAAGAAAAGAAAAACAATTATATTTGGAAATGTTGAAAACATAAGCCTTTCTCTATATAATAAAGAATGAAACAGACCAATTTACCATGTTAAAGGGAAAGTCTGTGATCCATGATCAATAATTCTTTGCTATTTAAGTATTTTCTTAAAATTGGTTTTTGCTTTTAAAACTGTATCTATTGTTTGCAGCCCTTTCCCAACAGCCTAGCTGACATGTCAGTTTGACTTTATATTTTTTTAAAAATTAAAGCTGCTGCATTAACTCTTTTTTTAAAACTCATTTTTAGTTGTTTGCTGAAAGAGGTAACTGATATGTTCATGCCCATATCCCATGGGAATGGCTAGAAAGAATGTCCATAAAGCTTTGGAGGTGGTTTTATCAGAGAAGGATACATACATCAGAAGCAGTTATAAGGAATGTATGATGCTCACATATATGTGCATATTATTTACAAGGATTTTAATCTTTCACCAATGAGCAGGTGATGGGTATGAGTAATGTTTCTAAATCCCTATGTACTACAATGGAAACATGAATTATCTTTTTATTATAGTGTCCCAGAAAGCAAAGGACTTCTTAGATCATCTGTTACATCTCTTGTAAAATTAGGATTAGTTCCAAGAAAATGTCTTCCCGGGTTTGTTCAAAGCTTAGGTTTCTTTGACAGTGAACATTTCTCCATTTTCCATAAAGTTGCTACCTTTGGTTAAGTAGCAATTCTAGAAATCACGTTTATTTTTATTTGACCATTTCTATTTTATTAGTTCTAGGTATTCACAAGTAAACCTCATACCCATTAACTTCTATAGAACTAAAACTATATTTTTAGAAGACTTTAAACACAATTAAGTTAATATAAATAATTCAAATTATTTACCAAAACCCCATACATAGTTATAAAATGTATAGCTATATAAAATCTCTATATCTCCATCTTAAATGACACTAGTCAAACAATGGTATAATTTTTGTCATTCTTTGTGAGCAAATAATAATCTTGATATAAACTGTAAATCAAAAATTTATCCCTCTAAAATGCTCACATCTTTAGACAGCAACTATTTCTAAGGAAATAATACAAAGGAAAGATAAGCATCTATCTATCTATCTATCATCTATCTATCTATATAAAAATATACCACATATATCACAGAGGTTCCCTTTAGGGAAATTAGAAACAACCTAAATGTCTAGCAATGTGGGAATAATTAATTAAGGTCATTTTCTACTTAATAAAATCTTACAGAAGTTCTGGCTGTTTTTTAGGTGGGTGGTTTGTTGTTGTTGTTGTTGTTTGTTTTGGTCTTTTTTTTTTTTTACTACCAATAGCAAATCCTGGTATACAGTAGACACTCAAAATATATTGGTTGAATGAATGAATGATGCAGGCATGACCATTATAACTTGGAACACTATGTAATTAGATGGCAAAAATACTTCTGTTGCAAAGTACAAAGTTTAGCAGAAAAGTAAATATGGAAATATATCTGTAATTTTGCTACTATGAAAAAATACATGGGCAAATGGAAAAGAATTAATGAATATAAACATAGTTAAAGATTATTTTTGTTTACAGATTTTGTCATATTTTTCTTCTATAAAGAGAACCAAAACCAGATGGGCGAATGCCTTGTGCATTTGATCCCATGTTGACAACCCAGCCTGAGGGTCATCTCTCTCTCTTTTTTTAAATTTATTTATTCATGAGAGACAGAGGGAGAGGCAGAGACATAGGCAGAGGGAGAAGCAGACTCCACACAGGGAGCCCAATGTGGGACTTGATCCCAGAACCCCAGGATCACTTCCTGAGCCAAAGACAGATGCTCAACTGGTGAGCCACCCAGACATACCCGAGGGTCATCTCTTTTTCTTACTTCAAGTACAAAGCTTTGATTGCCTACCATACCACTCACCTGCCACTTCCTCTATACTTTTCCTCCCCCCCACTCCCTTCTTACATCCATCTATTCTTGCCTCTCTTGGCATTTTCAATAACAAGAGCAAATCATTTTGATTATGCCAAGCAGAGGGGCTCTACCTGTAACTGGCATAGAACTCATGCTTTGGCTGTGGTTCCCAAAGAAGAGAAAAGTGTGATTTTACCTCTTGTAACATATCTCAATTCTGAATACAAGTCCACAGTGAAAAACCCTGCAGCCAAGATCATAAGTTTTAAAAATTAAAAAGATGTTATAGAATGGTAACTACTTATAGGTTGAGACACTGAATAGCACAAATTGTGAACATTTTTAAAAAGTCAGACGAAGGGGCAGCCCAGGTGGCTCAGTTGTTTAGCGCTGACTTCAGCCCAGGGCATGATCCTGGAGACCCGGGTTTGAGTCCCACATCAGGCTCCCTGCATGGAGCCTGCTTCTCCCTCTGCCTGTGTCTCTGCCTCTCTCTCCCTCTGTCTCTGTGTCTCTCATGAATAAATAAATAAAATCTTCAAAAAAAAAGTCAGACGAAGATTAAATTGGTCCATAAAAATGGACACTAAATTTGGGGCAGAAGATGGAAAATAAGTATTCAATTATTGACAAATATTCTTATAAAGAAAGCACTCACATTTTCCCCTCATCCGAGCCATATGAGGACCTCATTGGTATAAAATATGATCCCAGAAATAATGTATGAAATTTATTATGTACTCTTTAAGCACATGCAATTTAGAAGAGAGATTATTTATGATGTGGAGCGAATAGTTTTTGCAGAGAAGCAGAAAGCGCTGAGGGTAGAAAGAAGGTGGTACCGGATGAGGACATTTGTGATATAATTTCACAGCATTTGTCAAATACTCTTGCAGTTTTAATTCTTCTTTCTGTGGTTATATGTTTAGAATGGAAGCTTTATCAGAGCAGGAACCAGGAACCTCAGCACATAGCACATTGCCTGACATGTTCTGAATTTCACCAACCCTAGGACTCCATAAAGAATAAATTGAGCCCTTATTTTAGGTACCCCTAAGAGAAAAACGCTGTTAAAGGTAGAATTATTGCATGCCATCACATGTAAAACTAATCTCAAACTCATAAATGTTAAAGTGTGGGGAAAAGGTGTCCCTTAAAATTGCACTATTGCAGTAGGCATTCCATAGAGGTGTTAAGTGAGCCACACACCATAAATGTCCTCATAGAAATTTTAGAATTCTGTTTTGCTTTGTTTTCTTTGGTCATTAACAGGAAAACCAAGCTATACATGGTGCTCTATATACTCAAAGACCACTGAAATCATTCAAGTTTAGAGGTGAAAAAAATTAGAAATAAACTAGTTCATACTCGTATTCAATAAAAGTGAAACTGAGGCACACGGAGGTGAGGAGACTTGTTCAAGGACCTAATCCTATGACATCATGTGACATGCAAAAGCCTAAGAGAATAAAGCTTGTTTTTAATAATCTATCAATTCCAGCAATTAAAGAATCTATATCAAAATTGTATTTTTCCTTAGGGATTAATGACTAAAACAAATCTCTATGGGTGCCTGGGTGGCTCAGGTCAGGATCCTGGGGTCCTGGAATTGCATCCCACATCGGGCTCCCCACAGGGAGCCTGCTTCTCCCTCTGTGTATGTCTCTGCCTCTCTATGTATGTGTGTGTCTCATGAATAAATAAAATCTTGTTTTTAAATCTCTAATACTTTATGAAATAATAGTACTATCAAGTCTTAAATCCACTAATTTAGCTGTAATTCTACTTGACTATCACTTGCATATTACCTTTCTCTACAGGCAGGTCCTTTGAAAAATCTCTTTATGAACTTGAGACAGGATAGGATGATGATATTTCTACTATTCCAGCAGTAGCCACAATTAAGGAATCATTTTGTAAAGAATGAATTTCCTTGCTATTCCTCCCTCTAAGTACTCATTAAACTTAGCATCATTGCACTTATTCACATTTCACCTATGTTTCAAAACTCAGCCTTTAAAATGACTGTGTGATTTATTACATAACTATAGTCTAATACGTTTATCTCCATTATTTCCTCTGCAGACAGAACTGACCATAGCAATAAATTAAGCAGATGTGCTCCCTAAGCTGTCGGCAGTGATGTAAAGACTCTTGCCATGAGAAGACTCAGGCACAGCTGTGGGAAACCCAAGTTTCACCTAAATAAGTTTCACAAGTCTAAAACCACAGATTCCATTGAGATGAGATTTTGGCCTTTGGGTTTCATTTGGTATATCATGTTCACATAGTTTTAAAAGAAGTAGCCAACTCTAGGGAACTCACTAGTGTAGTAAGCTCCCTAGGGCTTAATACTGCTACATCTGTGGTTAATTCTACCTGAGAGGAAGAATTTACCTATAGAGCTATCTCCAAATCACATGGGCCTGGGGGCAAGTCATTTCTTGCTACCATAGTGTTTTCATCCAAATGAAGGCTGTTTGAAATGAATATCAAGAGCTGCGTGAGAGGAAGCATGCCAATATAGAGTGGCTAGGAGGTTGTGTCACTCAGATGACAGTGGAAGTGAAGAGATGAATATTAAAGGGTGACACATTGCTTCTACACCCTTTTCTCACTCCCCTACACCCTCTTGAGATATCTGCATCCCTGCAATAAAGTATGGGGCTGCAGACAGATTGTCACCTCATATGCCATTACCTGGAGTTCGTTCTTTCGGCCAATAAATATAATTCAGACAGCACAGCTGCCTTCTGAAGCATACTCCTCAACAGCTGAGATCTCTGAACTGGTGATTTCTTTCCTTCTCCACTACCCACCTTCCCCCCGTCCTATCCCATCCTCCTCTCCCTCTTCTCCCATACATATGCTCCCTTAGGTGCACTCACACACGAGCATGCTCTTAATCTCAAGTTTATTATGCACATCAACTATTTCTAACAAGAAATATGCAGCTTCTATACAAGAGGAAGGGGTGACAAATTCAATTTGGCTGACAATTATAAGATCTTCTTTGATAATCTGGGAAAGCTAGAATGCCTGAACTAAACAAACATTAATCATGTTTGTCCTGTCCTGTTCTATAATCAAATCTACTACTCTTTCATTATGTGGTTTTCTGTAGAGATGGCCTGCTTTAAAATGCTTTCCCAGCTACAAGACTGATTTACTGATCATGTGTTTTAATTTCCAAAATATGACAGTCTGCAGTTTTTATTTTGGTGGGAGGTAGGGATCTAATTTTTTTTTTTTTTTTAGATTTGGTTCTCATATCTGTTTTCTCTCACATAAACTTTTCAATCATTTTGTCAAATTACAAAACTAATCTCGTTGAAAATTTACTTGGAAATGCCTTAAATTTGGATATTTAGTCAAGACTTGAATCCTAATTTTATTGAAACTTCTCTACTAGGAATTTCATTTTTATAGCCTATAAAAGGTTGTTAGATACAGTTTATTTCCAGATGTTTTTTTGCTAAACTAAATGGGATTTTTTGTTACTGTATTTTCTAATTAGTTGTTGACAATCTATAGGAAAGTTATATAAAGAATCTGCCTTGGGCTTATAATTATATTAAGCATTAGAAATGGAAAATGGAGAAGAAGATGGAGGAAGAGGTGGAAGAGGAAGTGCTAGTTTAAGTTGCTCGTTATTTGCATTGGTGAAGTTGTCAAGTAATAACATCACAAGGTGGTAAGGTATGAGACAGAGGGTATGATGGTGAACTCCATCTGTCATGGCTAATCATCCACCCTCTTACTGTCTACACGGGTTTTTATTCCCTTAAATAATTCATCTAAATCATCCATGTGATAGAATGGACTTACTCTAGCTGGTAAATACCATTTTTTTCTTTTCAGAGGGAGGCTAATTACTTTCCAATATTACTTCATTGAATTACTATGATCTACCAAGTGCCTGACATTTCAGTAGACAATGGGCATACAATGGAAAATTAAATACAATTCATTCATACAATACAGGTATTCATATATGGTATATATTTAGTCAGACATAAAATACTTTTTTTAGACAACATTGCCTGGGTGTATGCACATGGGTGATACACACACACACACACACTACTATAAAGAAACCAAAACAAGATGAAATCAGGGAGGGAGACAAACCATAAGAGACTCTTAATCCTAGGAAACAAACTGAGGGTTGCTCAAGGGGAGGAGGTGGGGAGATGGGGTAACTGGGTTATGGGCATTAAGGAGGGCATGTGATATAATGAACACTGGGTATTACATAAGAGTGATGAATCACTAAACTCTACCTCTGAAACTAATAATATACTATATATTAATTGAATTTAAATTAAAAAAAGAAAATATCATATACAAGAAGCAAAATCATCTAAACTTTTTCAAAACCTAGAACTACATACTAACTATACCAGTGCAACAGGTTGAACAATGCCCTTCCCAAAAGATGTCCACATCTTATTCCCCAGAAACTGTAACTATGTTATTTTGAATGGCAAAAGGGACTAAGCAATGTCATTAAGTTATAAATTTGGGGACTAGGAGTTTGCCCTGGATTATATGTGTGGAGCCAAGGTAATCACATAGGAGGGTCACAGCCAGACAGAAGGCAATATGATGACAGAAGCAGGGGATCAGAGTGATGCACAGAAGCGATCATGAGTCAAGGGATGTGAGTGATACCTAGAAACTTTAAAAGGCAGGGAAATAGAACCTCCCCTAGAGCCTCCAGAAGGAACAAGTCCTGCCAACCCATTGTAGACTTCAAACCTCCAAGACTGTAGGATAATATGAATTGTTTTCAGCCACTAAGTTTGTCACAGCAGCAATAGGAAATTAATATGGCTGGCAAACCCAAACTCTTCAGTGTAGCCTTCACAGCTTTCTTTCAACGGATCATAATGCAGCTCTCCCCTGGCAGCCTAATTTGGCTGAAATCATCGAAAACAACAATATCATCCGTGCCACCTTCTTCTTGCCTTCTGGATCTTTTCTTACTTTCCTCCAATTTTAGTGATAAACCATCTCCTTCTCTGCACAATTCGTGGCCAAGGCCTACTTAAAGCCTAATCTCCAAGTTCATTTTATTTTACCAGTTCAAATCTTTCCCATTACAAGGGTATCCAAACAGCACTTTGGCTTTTTAAAGTCAATACTGTGCTTTGTAATTGTTCTTAAATCATCTGAAGTATCCAGTGTGCTGCCCCATCAGATTATAACCTTCAGAGAAACAGAGGATATATGTGCTCTGGTTTTTAATCATCTTGGCAGGACTTCCCAACTTTTCACATTACAAAATACACAGAAAATAATATAATTGATACAATACACTTTAGCAAGTGTATGTGCTTGCTCCTTTCCAGATTTCTGGCTACTCTAGTTCCTGCCATTCTGAAGGCCAGGTCAAAACATGAAAGTTGGGAAACTTTCCTAGGTATTTAGCACCATGCTGCTCATTCAACTGGGGTTCAGTGCATGTTTGCAAACTCTTCTTGTTAGCCAGGAATAATAGAGCCATTCAAGTTGCTAAAAGCAGATATGCATAACTGTCTTTAAAGAAATAGAAATGTGTTATACTTTTATAGAACTGTGATTTATGAAGGTTTTTAGAGACTACCCCATTTAACCACCACAATGACCCTGTGAGATAGAAAGATAGACTATTTTATAAATGAAGAAGCTAAGGCTTAGAGGGCCAGATTACTTACCAAAGTTATGAAATGACAGGACCAGGACTAGAAGCTGGCACTCTAACTCTGTGGACATGACATTCCCCCCACCCCCATGAAAATTTAAAGGCCTTCAAACTAATAATGTTGTTTCTAAAACCCAGATTAAAATGTAAATGAGCTCATTCTTTAAGTTTCAAATAAAAATTTAAAACCTTATAATCTAAGATCTGGGCTTTTTTTTAAGACTTATTTTCTGTTCTAATCAGTTAGTCAGTAAATAGTACCAGAAATGAACAAAATGTCATGTTTTATCATATTCATCACTTAGGAGAAAGACCCAAGTGGCCTCACACTATTAAACATAAAAGTTTTAAGTTTTACAGTTAACTTGCTGAGGCAGCAAACTGCAGCCCCATTGGGGAAGTGTTACAAGGTATTTGAAGATAAGAGAATGACTCAAATAGAAAAACCAGATGCATTATGAAAAATGCTTAGGGGTCTGCATGGCTAGAGGATAAAGAAGACATATACTTCTCTACCCTTGAGGAATATGAACAGCTAAATTCTTTTATTCTTATATCACCTATTGAAGTCAGCAAGTTCCTCCAGGAGGAATCAATAAGACAGCTGCATATTTAGAATGGATAGCAGAAAGCTATCTATTACTCCTCTTTTCAGACATAAAGTGAAAAAAAAAAGTAATTTGTCCAAATGTGGAGGAGGGGGGTGCATGGTAATATGGTTACCTACCATGAGCAACATGCAAGCCTACTTAAAGTAATAGCATTATCATTCTGAGTGCCCCCCAGGACCAGCAAAGAAGAAAATAATTCACCATGCAGTTTTTAAATTCTCTGTCACTTAACGATTGTTAATTTAATGTGACAATTTGTCTAAATGAATGATTCTTCAGGAAGTGTATGTGCAGGAAGGGTAGCTGTGCTCCAAATACTAGAAAGTTTCATTTTCGGTATTCTTCCTTTGTTCATCCCAACAAGCCTCACTGAAGCAGTTTCTGTATCACTTTTATTTCATGCTTATTTTTATAAGTGGTTATTTTAAAATGGAAATGGCTTGATGGAGCAATAAGCAGAACATAGCAATGCCATTACTACCTGGAGGTAAACCATCTAGCTGTGTCTCTTATCAGCTGTGTGACATTAGGCAAGTTACTTAGCCACTCTTAAATCTCAGATTCTCATCTGTAAAATGGGTGATTAAAAAAGAAAAATGTATCCAACAGGGATTGTGATGAGTTTCTAATTCAAAGTGCTCAGCACAGTATCTAGCACCCCTCCATCTCCCTTAGGGTTTCTCCCAATTAGTTTCAGAAAACACTTCCATCTCTCCACATGTCACAAACTAGTACAAAACCTTAGAGTATCCAGATATAAAAACTATATTTTTGGCCCAGAGATTCAGTTGCATTAAAAAATTATTGTTAGGGGTTGACTCAGTAGGTTAAGGGTCTGCCTTCAGCTCAGGTCATGATCCCAGCTCCTGGGATCAAGCCCCATATTGCACTCCCTGCTCAGCAAGGAGTCTGCTTCTCCCTCTGCCACTCCTCCTACTTGTGCTGTCTCTCATGATCTCAAATAAATAAATAAAAATCTTTTTGAAAAATTGTTAGATGAGTTTATCGGAATTGAACTTTTTTGGAAGATTACATTTTTAAAATAATAGTAATTAACTACAAGTCATGTATAAATATAAGGATCTTGGGTTTCATTTATTAACATAGAGAAAAATATATGCTTGTGCTTTCACTTATTCAGCAGTAAAGTAGAATAAAATTTGTGTGGTAATACCTAGTTACAAAGAGGTACCTAGATAGTAATATTCAGATACAGCATGCATTTTTTATTCCTTTCTTTTAAAGCTGAATCATTAATCCTTAAAATAAGACAACAGCATTCACAAATAGCCCTTATTTATAAAGTATTTTTCATGAGTTAGTGGTGTGTATTATTTAATCTTCACAAAGCTCCTATGAAATGGTTACTATTATCTTTTTTCTATAAATGGAAAGAGATAAGTCACTGGATGTCTCACACTTAGGAAGTGGCCTAATCCAAATTTGAACCCTTTTCTAACTGCAAAGCACTAATTCATCAAGCTCTATTGCAACACTTGTCTCTTAAATGTGATTTTAAAGCTGACGATCATTCAAAGTCATAAACAATAGTAGGGAGAAAATGAAAAAGCACACTCAACTCTATTCTGGCTCCTCCTACAACCTTCTCATGAAGGTCATAGTGGGGTCAGAAACCCAGTTCTGGCACCTAATATCACCACATCCCTGAGCAAGTCATTCCAACTCTTTGAGCATCAATTTTCCGGTGAGTCAGATGAGAACAGTGACTTCCTTGTGTGGAGCTGAGATGAAGACTTCTTGTGTAGAGCCTGGCACATGATAGGTGTTCAATAAATAGGAGATATTATAATTAGCATTACAGTCCCTGGTTCAAAGAGATTTGGGGGGTTCAGCCTACTTTTTATATAATTCTGGAGAATATTCCAATATTTAGTAGAATATCATATCAGAGAAACCTTAACTTTTTATAAGGAGACAAAATATTATGAACATGTATCTCTTAAGACATGTGTTTAATAATATCTAGTTGTAGTAATGTTTATAAGTATTATTCCAGGTTAACACTTAAGGCAAGAAAAATTTCTAACAGCATTTTGAGAAAATAGTGTAGTTCTTCTGGGACAACCAACAAAGGCACATAGACATAGGGGGGTGGGGAGTTATTTTCCAACCAGTTGGCAGATGCCTCCATTCTGTTTCCTGCCATCATCAAGAACAACAGCTATAGTTCTAGAATGGTTTTGAAGCAGGAAAACTGCAACTGGATATAAGGCAACAGTCTTGAGCTAGGAAGAAAGAAATGTAAAGAGAATAGCAAAAATGAGAACTAAAAGTAGAATCAATAAAACAAAGCCTAACACACCTGCTTATAATACAAAGCAGGAACCAGCTAATATAAGCACATTTTTAAAGATGTGGTGAAAGTCTATGTTCGATGTTTTAAACCTTGAAAGTGAATCTCCAATGAGGCCTCTTGATGTTTGAGACTCAGGCCACTCTCACTAGCTGTTTTCAAAACATATAGGACTAAAATAGTAAAAAGTGATGATCTTCCTTTTTCTTATCCTATATGGATCTTCCTCTCCCATTCATACCTAACAAATACAGAGTTGATTTGTAAAGTGTATCTGTGTATGAATATACATGCCTATATATTTACTAATTCAAAAGTGAATAAGCACTTTTGAAAAATATCTGTCACCCTAATATACTCATATAAAGATTTTAACAACTAGAAATAGAGTTTTTAAAAACAATCATCCAAATTAAATATTTTTAAAATGATGGCAAGTCAACCAGAAAATCTACTTTCTAAAGTTTAATAAATGAACATATGGTCTTTTTCCTGCAGGAAAAAATATCTGATGTGTGAAATTTATTTATACTAAAATCTTCAAGTGATTTCTTGTTTATTTTTTTTTAAGTTTATTTTCTTGAAATTGGATCCAGTAAGAGTTTCCTCAGGCTGCCATTAGAGGGCATAAAAGAATAATTGAGGAGACCAAAATCATATAGCCCCCAAAATTAACCCTGAAAAAAAAATCTACCATTTAATTTTGGTTTCAAGAGGAATTTACAAAATAAAAAGAGTTTGCATATAAGGATCTTTGATGAAAGCAGCCACCTATAAAGAAATCAAGGTGCTAATAGTTATTTTATGAATAAAAGACAGAAGCAAATAAAATTTTAAGTTTAGTTTGATAATCTCAAAATCAGTCCATATCCATTAGCAGTCATCAGGGTACATGTTCAAAAAATGAGAGAGAAAGAAAGAGGGGTGGTCAGGAGGGGAGAAAGAAGCACAGGAAGAATGAGAGGTAAAATCTGATCTCAAAATTTGATTCATGACGTTAAAAAAAAGTGTGACAGGAAAAATATCAGGATATATTACTCTTTGTAAAAGACAGGATCAATTTTATGGCTTCAAGGTCGACCCTCACCTGAGTGGCCTCTCTCTGGTTTACCTACATAACTTCCTTCTTATCTAAGGGCATGACAACAAAACTTCAAAAGAGAAAGGGATCTCACGGAAATATACCAAATCCTCCTATTCTTTATATCACTTGATGTTTTTAAGGATTTTAAATATATACTCCATTTATAAATGCCATCCTTAAAACTCGCAAGATAAATAGATCCATATCCAGTTAAAAGCCTAACTTCCCACCCCCCACATAAATGTTCATGAAGCTGGTACCAACCTAGTCAATGTATTCTTAAGGGGAAAGAAATTATGGCTTGTGTTTCAGATCAATATAAAGCCCTTTTATACTGACTGTCTCTTTTGTAGCAATCACTTTTACCTTTACTGAATTCCAGGATAAATTTATGACATCAATCCCTTTCTTTAATTTACTAAATAGTAAAATCCCAAGATCACCTTCAAACAGAAGGAACACAGCCTCAATATGTTTCTATCACACTATGAAGACTATTAAGACTCCCTATAGGGCACTTTGACTTAAATCCTATAAATTTCCTGCTTAAATTTTCAAACAGGGGGAACCAGGGATACATATGAGAACATAAACCCACCTTTTGGTGATGGTTCCGTGCTAGTCTATATTGCTAAAGGGTATAAAAAGGGCCATAAAGGAATTGGAATTATAGTCAACTGGATCTCAGACTCCACATTCTATTTGTAAACACAAACTTCTATAAAGTGCACAGAGACAGATGAGGAAAATATTTTTCAATTCTATGGAATTCTATGGAGGGAGGCACTATTTACCCCATAAAACACATTCAGACTGACCAACAAGTCAACAGGACAGTTCCACAGATATAAATGAAATAGGTAGCAAACACAGTGTCTACATATGCTAAGTACATATTTCATTACCTATTTTCATTACTTTTTAATTTCACTTTCATTTCCTACTTCACTTAATATGTGGACAAAACTCATATAAAAACAACACTCGGGCAGCCCTGGTGGCTCAGTGGTTTAGCGTTGCCTTCAGCCCAGGGTGTTATCCTGGAGACCCGGGATTGAGTCCCACCTTGGGCTCCCTGCATGGAGCCTGCTTCTCCCTCTGCCTGTGTCTCTGCCTCTCTCTCTCTCTCTCTCATAAATAAATACAATCTTAAAAAATAAAAACTCCTAATTTTTGTAATGTATCCTTTGTCTCCATCAAATGCCATCATGAAAATTTTAAGATATGGTTTTGTTGATATTTCCTGTCTTTCAGAAGTTCAGAATACTCAATACAGGACTATGTAGCTAAGAAAAGTTGGGGATTTCCTTCATCTGGATTGAAAAAAAGAGTCATGACTTCCTTTCTGATTATTCAAATAAAACTTCACCTTAAAGCCACCAAATCCCTATGCTTTTTTTTTTTCTCGTAGCTATTGTCATCAAGTATTGCAATTGTATTTTTACTAATTTGTCTCTCCCACAAGGCTAAAAGTTGTTTAATTGTAGAAACTGTATTCTAAGAATAGAAGCTGATACAAGAAGAGCCCTTGATGTATGTTAATTGCATAAATCTGATTGAGGAAAGTCTCAATACCAAATAAAAATGCCCTTAAGTCTACCATTTAGAACTATATTTATTTGTTCTATTTGGCAAAATTTTTGAGCATCTTTTATGTACCAGAAACTATTTTAGGCAGTGGGAATGCAACAATAAATAAGATGATTAAAAACACTCCCTGGGGGACCCCTGGGTGGCTCAGCGGTTTGGCGCCTGCCTTTGGCCCAGGCCATGATCTTGGGAGTCCTGGGATCGAGTCCCACGTCAGGTTCCCTGCATGGAGCCTGCTTCTCCCTCTGCCTCTCTCTCTCTCTCTCTCTCTCTTTCTCTCTCATGAATAAATAAATAAATAAAATCTTGAAAAAAAAAAAAAACACTCCCTGCATTTAAGGCACTTACCTTCTTTGGCCAAAAGAAAAAAGCATTTGAAAATAAGTTAAAAAATAGTAAGAGAGGGATCCCTGGGTGGCGCAGCGGTTTGGCACCTGCCTTTGGCCCAGGGCGCGATCCTGGAGATCCGGGATCGAATCCCACGTCAGGCTCCCGGTGCATGGAGCCTGCTTCTCCCTCTGCCTGTGTCTCTGCCTCTCTCTCTCACTGTGTTCCTATCATAAATAAATAAAATTTAAAAAAAAATAGTAAGAGAATGATAAGTATCAGAAATACAAAAGGAAACTAACATAAATAGCAATAGTCAGGAGCTCCTACCTACAAAACACATACACACACACACACACACACACACACACACCAAAACTTCTTTTTGAGGAGCAGTAGAAAGTTAGAAAACTAGCCTACAATTTTAGAACAGTGTGATGAAAGACCTAAATTAGTATTATATGCTGTCTTGACATCTGAAACCAGGAGAGTCTTGATTGGCCTAGTCTTTTCTTCTCACTCTTCTGCTGTGTATGACATCTTCTAGCTGAACTATCCTGTTTATCAATTGGACCAAAAATACAAGTCCTGCTCATCCCTGAATAGTAGGTTTCAGTTTCCTGCCAGTCCTCAGAATGACTCAACATAGCCAATCATAGCTTCCCACAGGAACCAGAGGTCACCTCACCCTCTTAAGACTACAATGAATGTCTCCCACAGATTATTCTTGTTCACTTTGCTCCCGAGTGCAACCATCATGTAACCACGTGTGGTGTGTGATGTCTTCCTCCCCCAGGCTGTGTGTTTATGTGACTAATAAACTGCTGTCAATTTCATCTGTCTTGTGTTGAATGTAGTTTATTTGGCCATCCCCACAATGCTAGGAAGGGAATCATTCCTCACCAATAGTGTGAATAGGAGACAATAAAAACAAAGTTTCTACATTTCTAGCTCAAAGTCACATAAAGAAAGATAAGTGCATTTCATATATTAGCCTTGGATTCAGAAATCCTGAGACAAATCTTTTCACTTTCTTTAAGCCTTACAGCTTCCTGAAACAATAAAATGAAGATGGTTCTTAATACTTATAAGTTTATTTCAAGTATAATAGTTTTTGACGGGCACTGAGGTGGACACTTGACGGGATGAGCACTGGGTGTTTTTCTGTATGTTGGTAAATTGAACACCAATAAAAATTAATTTAAAAAAAATTGGTATTTTGGGAATCAAAAAAAAATAGTTTTTGAAAAGTTTTGGGGCACATTGTAGATACACAAAACATGTTTGCCTTTCTTACACAATGCCCTTCCTAGTTTAGTATACTCTGGATAAAGACAGGTTCTTGCATATCCCTGACAGCTCAAATGGCTTCCTATGATTATACTTTTATAGACACTGTTCCCCTTCCCCCCTAAATTTCTTCTTTCCATCTAAAACCATCCTAGCTTTTGCCAGGATGAGGTATTCTTTCAGTGTATTAATAGTCAACAGTAAACAATTGATACTCCTAGTTCACTAGCATCTATGGCTGTTTTTTCCTATAAATTAATGTTGTCTCCCCAACCAAGAATAAATTCCTTAACTGTTTTGCATCTACAGTCTTGCACATAAGTAAATAATAAATGTTTGTAAAAAAAAGTCGCTACACATTTCTCCTACGTTTCTCCCCCTTTTTGCTTACTCTGCAATAAAAGCCCTAGTGAGAAATTGGTTTGATTTAGCATCAACACAAAGGTTAAACATATAATAAAGACATGATTCACAGTGGAAATAGATCTTAAAACATTCTGAGATTTTGTCATGAGTATTAAATATATTAAAAATATTTAGGGTTCATTTTACTGTTAAACTTTGAACTTTTAAGGTTTTTCGGTAGAAAATTCAAACTATACAAGTGACTAGCAAAATACATTGAAAAGCACTATTTACTCTTTGTAAGCAAGTTCTTAACCATCAAATCTTTGGTTTTTTTGCAGCATCTAAAAACATGAAGCTTTATAGCTCCACCAGGTACCACACAGCCCTACAGCAAAGTGATCAACTCTTGAGACTGGTGATTGACTGGATGGATTAAAAATACTTGCTGAAATGCCTCCAAAGTTATCAATAAAATAAATGAATCAATCAATCCTACCATGATGGGACACTGTCAACTACTCAGACCTCTTTATAAAACCTTTTATTTATAATTTATTCTGCAAAATAAAATGTCTAACCTATAATTGAAATTGTATCCTTATATATAAACAAACATATGTGAACCCATCTTAGATACTGAATATATCTAAGCGGCTTTAAAAAAATGCCTTTAGATCATCAAAAAGGCAACTGGCTAGCCTGTAGGCATATTCTAGTTGGATGTCATAATGTTTTAAATATTTGAATCTTAATGCTTTCAAAGAGAGCAAATACTCTCACATTTCCTAAGAACTTGCTAGTCCCTCCTGTCTTACACCTGGCTTGTTTCCAGTCTCTGTGTACATCAACCTATCTCACCCACAGGGTTTTCGAGTCTGTAGAAACATCATTAGGAGGTAGAGAGGTGCTATAAAAATAACACCTAAAAAGAAATCCATATATCCTGGTTGCTAATCATACCTCTATCTACCTGTGTGACCTTGGAGAAGTCATCTTATTCTCTGGACCTCAGTAATGTCAGTCTGAAAAATAGGCTCAGACAATTGCTGACATCACATCCACTATAAGTTCATACTATATTCCCTATACTTTATTTGTGGTAACCAAAACTTGTTTATCACAAAAACCAAAAAGATAAAGAAATTAGGCAATTTGACACTAATCAACATCTACAGTGCATATTAATATCTTTGATAATGTCTATTCACCAGAAAGAAGGGTTTGCATATCTCCCAGTGGGTTTATTATATTTTAACCATTTAAAAATCACAAAAATTTTGAAATTACTATAGTATTTAAATTTTCTTATCACTCATTCATTTATCATTTGACAGTATTTCCTTTTAAAAGAATGAAACTACTAGAGTTTTCCTTTAAAAAGAGATCAAGGGGCACCTGGGTGGCTCAGTGGGTTAAGCATCCAACTCTTGATTTTAGCTCAGGTCATGATCTCAAGATCCTGATATTAAGCCGCCAGTATGGAGCCTCCTTGGGATTTGATCTCTCCCTTTCTCTCTGCCCTTTTCCCGCTCACATACAAGTACACTCAAAACGGAAAGGAAAGGAAAGGAAAGGAAAGGAAAGGAAAGGAAAGGAAAGGAAAGGAAAGAAAGAAAGAAAGAAAGAAAGAAAGAAAGAAAGAAAGAAGAAAGAAAGAAGAAAGAAAGAAAGAAGAAAGAAAGAAAGAGAAAGAAAGAAAGAAGAAAGAAAGAAAGAAAGAAAGAAAGAAAGAAAGAAAGAAAGAAAGAAAGAAAGAAAAAGAAAGAAAGAAAGAAAGAAAAAAGAAAAGGTGTCATGTTTAAATATTATGGGAGAGTATCTTTATTGAAATTGTAATGTGAATTTGATCTCCACAGTATACATTCTATGTTTTTCTTTTCAGCATTAACAGCCTTTAAGAATATTAGGTTTGCTTTCAAATCTTTAAAAATATTTTTAAGGTTTTTTTTAACTTGCTTTTAATTTTTTCAGATTTCAAAGAGCAATTTTCAGAGTCCTAGTGGCATCCTTAGCATCAGGTTGTATAGTGAAAACTCTTCTGCAAGTACTCAGTAAATGCCAAGTCACAATAACAGAACACATTGTTGGAAGGTAGCAGATAAATCATGAGAAACAGGCTGGGAACGTCTCCTCAAAAGACCACTGGTACACTTTTCTATATTCCTCCTTAGCTACTTTTTTATTATTCAAAACCAATTTCTGCCATAGTTAAAATTCCAGTCACTCTCTACTTAATGTAATAAATAGGTTTAAAATTTTCAGATTAAAAGTCATTTTATATTCCTAATTCAAAGATTTAGCCAAGACTCTAAAAAGAACTTCAAGATATATTTATGTTAAAGTGTATAATACTCTGACAGCTTCAAACATAATTTTATTTTAAATTCAGAACATAAAAATCAACATGAAAATACTGAAGATCTAGATTGTATATAGCAATCAGTCATTCCAGACATAATTGTTGGCATGGTCTTAATTGGATCTTATGGTGAAAAACAATCATTATATTAGAAAACAATCTTTATATTAAATTTATATCTTATGATGAAAAACATTCTTTATAAACTCTTCACCTCTAGAGAAAAGAGTTGGTCACAACTGTTATGCAGAACTTTTTGATGGGAAGACTTCTGGATAATGGAAATAATGCACATAAAAATCCTGTTACTTTCCTTACTTTTTTTCTCTTTATTTTGTAACTTATACAACCAAGTCATATTAAAGTATTAAAATATGTTGAAATGCAAATATTTAGGAAAACCCATCATTGCAAGGGAATAAAAGGTATTCGATGAGTGTTTATCTTCAATGATAAGTCTATTATTTATCAGCCAATATGAATCTTTCACAAATTAAACAAGAGCCATTAATTGTGCTATACAAAAAAATTTTATTCCATGATTATCTGATTTCTCTTCTTGTTTAACACCTGCTGATCACAATGACAGAACTCACTTCTAATTAATTTATTTCACCATCCAATGCTCAGTAAAGCATACAACAGATGCCAATCCAATATTTGGGAAACAGACCCTAATATGATGACATTCTAAAGGAAATGTTTGTTACAGGATTATAAAAAGACTCTCGGGGCTAACACGTTGGAGAAACATAAGAGTGAGGAGACAAAGATATGAAAAGATAGCAAAACTTGCATTGAGCTAAAATATAAAATAACTCTAAAAGAACAATTGGGATGCCAGGTGGCTAAGTAAGTTAAGCATACAACTCGTGATTTTGCCTCAGTACCATGGGATCGAGCCCCACATCCGGCTCTGCACTCCGCATGGAATCTGTGTGAGATTCTCTCTCTCCTTCTCTCCCTCTCCCCTTCCTCCCATTCTCTAAAATAAATAAATGCTCCCTCTCTCTAAAGTAAATAAATATTTTTTATAAAATAAAGGAACAATTATAGGAATTTGACAAAGAAATTCAGAAGAAATTTAAAGCATTTCTATCCTAGAGCATTCATAAATGGTAATGTACTTTGAGGGAGGGTCATTACGCCTAAGGTTCCTCCCAAAACAGGTATGTCAAAAGTAATTATAAGTTATTCCAATTCTGTCATACATTATATCCTTGGCAAAGAAGATTCTCAATTTGGTTAAGTAAGATAAATAAATAGAAGTTATGTTTTAAAAAAATCTATAGTCTTGAATTAGAGGAAATGTCAATATGAATTCATCATATGCAGGGCTGTATGGTGTGTGTATCTGTGTTTGCATGAGTGAGAGAAGGAGAGAGAGGGGAATAGAGATCCTCCCTCCACTGAATAAGAAAACAAGGACTAAACAATGAGGAAGTCAACTCATCTTGAAAACTGATAACTAAAGGGAAAGATTCAAGCATTTATCCAGATTTTCTTGTATGAACTGCAGATAAGGGGACATCTCTTATCTATTTTTTATCTATTTTTATCCAGCTAAGATTTGACAAAGAAATCACAGAACTAGATTATCACTGTTTGCAACTCCCAATGAATTAATAGATCTAAGCACTGAACACCAACAGCAGCTAACAGCCAGAAAAAGAGAAAAACAGCATTAAATTCCTCCTGATGAAATAAAGCATTCAAACCTTAGTCTGTTCAAGCCTCTGAATCCCGCTACCAAGTTTCATGGAGCATGGAGGACAGAGTGAAGTGGTTCAGAATGAGCGCCCCCTAAATATGCCACTTTGGCGTGCATGTTACTTTGAGCTAAAGTCAGTAAAGGCCCAAAGACTTGGAATTTTCACCTGCCCCTTAACTGCTTAAAAGGATGTAGATAAAGGGACTGGCCCAGGAAGAGAACTATCACCAGAGATAACTACGAAGCATATTAAGTGTGGTAAACTGGAGGGGGAAGCTGACAGGGCCTGAAGATCAAATTCTTTCCTGTGTCCCATTGTCTCTTGACAGCACTGAAAATATTTACCAAACATTTACCCTTCCCATATTCCTGTAAATTAACTTGCTCCCCTTCTGAGTCTCAGAACCCAACCCCTTCTCCTTAACTCAAGATGGCATATAAGCCTCTATAGCTTGGCTGCCTATGGGTATCATACTTGTTTTTCTCCTGTTAATCTGTTTTATGTCAATTTAATTAACAAATCAATTAAAAGAACCTAAAATGGAAGAGGGAAAAGTTTTCCTCTCCTAAAAGAGAATTTTTAAATTGTAGTTAACATTCCCCCAAGATCTTAAACACATAGATGGATGGATGGATGGATGGATGGATGGATGGATGGATGGAAGGAAGGAAAAAATAAAAGGATGAATGGAAAACTGTAGATTATAAGAGACTATCAAATTTTTTTTTAGTTGAGCAAGATTAAACTATAGAGTCAGAGATGAACACTTCAGTGATAAAACTTTAAGGATGTGATAACTCTACAAGTCAAAATTTTAGTTGCTTTCAGGAGAGGGAGAGGATTATGTTGGGAGTTGCAATGGAGGAACTCCTGAGGTGAGGAGGAAAGTTTTACTGCTTAACCTGAGTGGTAGTTAAAGTGATATGGCCTTAACAGAACCCATGAAGCCATGCATTTGTGTGTTTTTCTGTATCTGTTTTTTTTATAACAAAAAGGTTTTAATAAAAGCTTTGTGGAATAACAGAAAGTTTATAGTTTGACATGGTACTAAAAAAATAAGAACTTTACTTCTCTTAGAGGAAGCAAAAAATTCATCATGATGTTAATTGATAAAATAAATTTTAAAATTGTTTTAAAGATTGGAGACAGAGACAGAGGGAGAGAGGAGGAAGAGAGGAGCAGAAGGAGAGGGACAGAATCTTAAGCAGACTCATCACTCAGCGCCCAGCCCAACAGGGGGCTCGACCTCATGACCCTGAGGTCATGACCTGAGCCAAAATCAAGAGTCAGACACTTGTGCTCGCTTCGGCAGCACATATACGAAAAAGAAAGAGTCAGACACTCAACTGACTGAGCCTCTTAAGCACCCCAAAGTTCAAAATTCTTATTTGCCTTTGAAAGTTATGTAGAGATTATTTATAAAATAAAGTGGTATTACAAAATCTAATGTTGCTATAGAGACTGGTTAGTCATAATCATTTAACAAGAATGTTGTACTCTTTACCTTCTTGGGAGCTCTTTTTGAATTATACAAGGCTTTTCATGCTTTTTAGTACCTACTGAAATAAATGATCAGCCTGCAAATAAAATATGGGCCATTGAAAAAAATCTTAATAATTTTATATGAATTAAGGAGGGAAAGCACTTTAACAATTGAAGAGCAAAATGCATAGGTTAATATATAAGAACCTACTTTTGCTTCAGTTAAATATATTTTTTTTAGTTAAATGTTTTTTTTTTTTTTTTAATCTATGATAGTCACAGAGAGAGAGAGAGGCAGAGACATAGGCAGAGGGAGAAACAGGCTCCATGCACCGGGAGCCTGATGTGGGATTCGATCCCAGGTCTCCAGGATCGCGCCCTGGGTCAAAGGCAGGCGCCAAACCGCTGCGCCACCCAGGGATCCCTAAATGGTTTTTTAAACATATTTCACCTCACATATTGGAGCATCTCTAACCAAAATAAAGACAAAAATTAGCTTCTAAACTAACCTGTGAGAATCAAAGAATGATAGGCAGTACCTATTGTTCTCTGTTGTTGCAAATACTGGTAAAAAAAAATTTTTTTAAGTGATACTTGTTTAACTTAGAACAGTTAAATCATAGTTTTTGAAATATTTTAAATTGTTTGAAGCATAATAGACCTTGAGAATAAATATCATATTGTTCAAATTTAACAAATGTTAACACCTGCAACAAACTGGCATATTGAACTTCTAGGCCATTTAAAGAGAATAAATACCAGTTTTCTGAACTTGACTTCATATGGAGTCTAATTACTGTAAGCTTTCTATTGATATAAACTAAATAAGCAAAGTGTTTCATTTTAACAGCACAATCATAGCAGCATTTGGCAATTACATATGAAGAAAATAGAGCTTGCACCACAGATAAAACAGACAACTTTAAGTCCTTCAGGCTTTTCTAGCTAGAAGACTCAATGGGGAAATATGAAAACATAAAAGACAGATGCTTGTTTAAGACAAATTATAATCACATAAGATTTATACAGCTTAAAGCATTATTAGTTTGCTTTATACCCCAATATTTATAATATATATGATAAAATATGTAATTTATGGTATAAAAACTACATATTATATAATATTAATATTACATATAACATAATGTAATAATAACATTACATAATATATAAATTACATAATAATATGTGATTTTATTACTGTTGCTTTGAGAATTGCAAGGTGATTCTGTAATCTCTTCTGGAGCCAATCATATATGCATTCTAGGACTTTAATAATTTAAGTTTAAAGGGAATCATTAGTTATTTCACTTATCATCCAACCAATCATTTCAAAACTTTTGACCTCACACTCTTTGCAAAAGCCTTGTGGTTTTTGGTTTTCTCACCATCTCTACATTCTTCCAGATATCCTCACCTTATCTACTTATCTATTGTTCTTCAATAATTTTTTGTCATTTTCCCACTTAAGAACCTAAATTCTTGAATTTAGATTTCAAAACTTTTTATTCATCCTTTCACACATGCATTTAACAAATATCCCAGTGTATCAGGGACTGAGTCCAAAGACTGAAATAGAGATATAAAAATTAGACATAGGCCTTATTTAAATGGCAACAAAAGGGGCACTTGGGTGGTACAGTTGGTTAAGCTTCTGATTCTTGGTTTTGGCTCAGGTCATGATCTCATGGTCCTGGGATCAAGCCCTGTGTTGGGCTCTGAGCTCAGTGGAAGTCTGCCTGAGGATTCTTTCTCTCTCTCCCTTTCCCCCTCTCCCCACTTGCATGCTCTCTATAATATAAATGTTTTTTTTTAATTAGATATAGGCCTTATTTAAATGGCAACAAAAGGAGTGCCTGAGTGGTGCCATCAGTTAAGCATCTGACTCTTGGTTTTAGTTTAGGTGGTGACGTTACGGTCATAAAAATGAGGTCTTCGTTGGGCTCCACACGCAGATGGAATCTGGTTAAGTTTTTCTATTGCTCTCCCTCTTCCCTGCTCTCTTTAAAATAAATAAATCTTTTAAAAAATAAAATAATAAATGGCAACAAAAAAACAATAGCAATGGCAATATTGTATGATGAGGGCACTGGTAGTACAGAGTGATACCACAGAACTGTGAAAATAAAAAGTCCATATTAGAGGCAGAGGTTGGTACCAATGAAGGCAAATTAAAGGAGGGTTCCTAAATAAAATGGTAGGAATCAGATTGACTAAGGCCCTGCATATGACACTAAGAGATTATAATTTTATTTTGAATTTTTGGAAAAGTCATTGAAAGTTTCTAAGAATTTGAAACAAGGGAGTTATGTGATATAACTTATGATTTAGAAAAATCACTAAGGTTGTCATGTTGTAAATGGATTGAAGATCAAAATGGTAGATAGAAAGCCAGTAAGAAGGCTAGTATAATTTAAAGAAGAAATTGTAGAGTCCTAAAAAAATAAAATATCAGTGGGATTAAGAAATAAAGGATCATCATCAGGGAAATGCAAATCAAAACCACAATGAAATACCACCATACACCTGTCAGAATAGTTAAAATTAACAACACAAGAAACAACAGGTGTTTGCAAGGATATGGAGAAAGGGGAACACTCTTGCCCTGTTGATGAGAATGCAAACGGGTGCAGCCACTCTGGAGAACAGTTTGGAGGTTCCTCAAGAAGTTAAAATAGAACTACCCTACAACCCAGCAATTGCACTACTATGTATTTACCCAAAGGATACAAATATACAGATTTGAAGGGGTACATGCACCCTGATGTTTACAGCAACATTATCAACAATAGCCAAAGTATGGAGACAGCCCAAATGTCCATCAACTGATGAATGTATAAAGAAGATGTGGGATATATACATAATGTAATATTATCCAGCCATCAAAACGAATGAAATCTTGCCATTTGCAATGATGTGGATGGAGCTACAGTGTTTTATGCTAGGTGAAATAAGTCAGAGAAAGAAAAGTACCATATGATTTCATTTATTTGTGGAATTTAAGAAATAAAACAGATGAACATATGGAAGAGAGAAAAAGAGAAGAAAAGGAGAAAGAGAAAAAGCCATAAATGATGCTTAAGGATAGAGAACTGAGGTAGGGAGGAGGGGGGACATGATAGGTATTAAAAAGGGCAGTTGTTGTGATGAGCACTGGGTATTGTATATATGCAGTGAATCACTGAATTCTATTCCAGACAACAATATTGCACTGACATTTTTTTAAATCAAAATTAAAAATTTTCCGCAGGGCGGAGGGGTGGGATTCAGCGGTTTAGCACCAACTTCAGGCCAGGGCATGATCCTGGAGTCCAGGGATCGAGTCCCACGTCAGGCTCCCCACATGGAGCCTGCTTCTCCCTCTGCCTGTGTCTCTGCCTCTCTCCTCTTTGTGTTTCTCATGAATAAATAAATAAAATCTTTAAAAAAAATAGAATTGTTAGAATTTGGTTGCAGATTAACCATGAAGGTCTGAGAGAACACAAGTTTTGAGAAATGTGTGTGTGTGTAAAAATTCACTGCAATAGAGAATACAGGAAGAAACCATATTAGAATGCACATGAGCTCAGTTTTGAATGCACTGAATTTGAAGAGTCTGTGGAATACCCAAGGGGTAATGTCCAGGAGAAAGCTGGGTAATAATGATGTGAAAAAATATGGTGTTATTTAATTATGGCCATTCTATTAAAAATATCAATTTTAATATGAAAATTTCTTTAAAGAACCAAGCTGCTAAGTCAGTATAGGTGATAGCAATAGACACAAGACAATACTGAAGATATCCATTAAGTAGGGCTGTAAGTGATGAGAGAAATGAACCTGGCTCTGGGAGCCAGCAAATGGCTTTTATATCTAGTCAAAGTGATTAGGGAGCTACTATAAGCTCTGGAATGACAAAAACACATGAAAACATTTTCATGCAAAAATACATGGCAAGCTTGGAGTCTATGACTACCCCTCTTCACAAACTGGGTGAATTCTGGTGCTTGAACAGTGGAGCTGCATAATTTTTAAGAAATTATTGTAAGGCATAATCCCATGGTTATAGTATGCATGTATGTATGTATGTATTTATTTATTTATTTATTTATTTATTATCCATGCCATGGTCAGGGAAGCACTCTGATTATTTGTAGTAAGACTTGTACTTGGGTCTGACATTACCTTATCTTAGTGTACTCACATACTCTAGAGTATAAGCCATCTGGAGCTTTCCACCAATAGAAGACAAGGGGTGACGGATAAATAGGGAATGGCTACATTTAATCTTCCTCCTTGAAGCATATCCCCCATGACTGGACTACTTGCCCTCCAACATATGAAACCCAAAACATTTATAACAGTCTAAAATTGATTGACTAAATAGGTTGTACTTAATTTTAAAATGGCCACAATGCATCTTTTTTTGGAAGATGTGTTTGTTCTTTCAGTGTTTAATTAAATAGGATGGAGACTTTCAATTTTCATTAAGATGGTATAAGCACACTCCATCCTGTCTCTCTCCCTGCATGCAGCTATAAAATCTAAACAGGATGCATGGAACATCTATTTTAGGACTCTGAAAAATAAATAGTACCAGAAACATTGCAGAAGAAGACCAAAACTAGAAGGACTTTCAAACTAGCAACAAATTTACCTTATTTCCTGCTGGTATCTGCCAGTTTAAACTCAATACAATTTGAAACATGAAAAGAATATTGCCAGAGTCAGGGGACAAGCTGCAAAAGGCTAATTCTGGTGTAAGGAGCAAGAAAGGCATCTCTTAATGCTCAGAGAAGATGAGGAAAGTTCCCATATTTTTCTTTTCCTCTTATCCACATTCTCTGGCATTTAAGAAGTAGTCACAATGACAGTGGCACAAATGGAGGTCTGTGATGGTCTAAGACACTGATGGAAAAATATGGAATGTGATGCTCTAAAACTCTGATGGGAAAATGAGGAATGTGAATAGGTGTACTTCCTTTTTTTTCTTCCTTGTCATCCCAAGACATAGGGACAGTCCTGGAAAGTGCACAGCAGAGCAGGGTAAATAAAGTACCAGGTTTTAATGACAGACAACAACAACAACAAAAAAACAGCAGCAGCAACAGCCCACCAAAAAACAGAAGATACTAGGAGACTATAGACAGAGTGGACTTGGTAAAGGGCATCCCCAAGAGAAGGGCCTCCAAAAAGCTTTTTATGAACTTGGCCTACCCCTGAGCTATATATGTCTGGATCTAACACTCTTCAGGGCACCAATTACTTTGAACACTGAACCTAGAGAACACTGCTCCAGGTTCCAGATTGGCCAATGGATGACACATATGAAAGACAAATCTAAATAACACTAAAAAATCCTTAAAAATAGAACTTAAAATAAAAATCTTATCTACAGAGATGGGGTGGCACTTGTGGCTTAAACTCAACCCAGGTCAATAGCCTATAAAACAAAAATGCCAACATTTTATGTAGGATTTAAACAAGGCCTAAAATCTAGTAACATTATTCAACGTATCCAGGATATAATAAAAATTTGGTTAGCATATAAAGAACAGAAAAATCGTAACTTTCTTGAAAAAATTCAATCAATAAACACAACCCTACAGACATAACAGATGTTGAAATAATGTAACACTTTAAATCAGCTATTATACTCTGAGAAGAATGAACACTCTTTAACCAAATGGAAAAATATAAAGTCTCAGCCAAGAAGCAAACGATATAAATAAAAAACAAAAATTTTAGAAATGAAAAATACAACATATAAAATGCCTAGTGATTAGTTCATTTAGAGATGGATATGATAGGGCAAAGAATCACTGAACTTTGAAAATATATCAGTAGAAAGCAGTAAATCTGAAACAAAGATAAGAGGATTAGAAGAAAGGAACAGAATTTTAGGGACTGTGGAACCTTACCAAAGTAAAACATTTCTGTCACTGAAATCTCAGAAGGAGACAAGATCAAGTACAAAGCAGAAGTTTGAAGAAATAGGGACTGAAATTTTTCTTAAATTTAAGAAAAGACAAAGTAAAAAAAAAAAAGAAGAAAAGGCAAAGCTACAGATTCAAGAGTCTTAGCACATCCTGACAAGATAAACCCAAAAAACAAATCTGTGCTCATAAATATCATAATTAAACCACTGAAAACTAAAGTCAAAGAAAAACCTTGAAGGCAATTAAGGAAAACAATAATGAAAGAAGAATAAGGATTCAAGTGGCTTCAGAGTTTACTTCAGAAATGGTGGAGATAAGCAGGAAGTAAAATAATGTTTTAATGTGCGGGGAAAAAAAGAACTGTCAACCAAGAACTCTATACCCAGCAAAAATGTCATGTAGGAATAAATGAAAAATAAACAAAAATAGAGATTTTGCTGCCATATGACCTGCTCAAAAAAATGAGGAATAAGGAATAAGGAAATGATTCCAGAAAAGAATTTGTAACATCAAAAATGAAGTGAAAACAAATGACATATATATGGTAAATAGGGATCCCTGGGTGGCGCAGCAGTTTGGCGCCTGCCTTTGGCCCAGGGCACGATCCTGGAGACCCAGGATCGAGTCCCACGCCAGGCTCCCGGTGCATGGAGCCTGCTTCTCCCTCTGCCTGTGTCTCTGCCTCTCTCTCTCTCTGTGTGTGTGTGACTATCATAAATAAATTTTAAAAAAATTTAAAAAATTAAAAAAAACTTTATATGGTAAATAGACTATTCTATTGAGTTCTTTAAAATATGAAAGTTAAAAACAACAAAAATTATAACATTGTCTAAAGAAGTTTTTAATGTTTGTCTATGTAATACATAAAACAACCCCAACACAAAAGGTGTGAAAAAGAAAAGTCTTTATCTTTACTGAGGTTTTTACATTCCACTTAAAATATGAAAATAAGTAGACAGTGAAAAGTGTGTATATTGCAATCCTTACAGTATGCACTAAAAAAAAGTAAAAAAAGAGACATAGTCAATATATGATAAGTTGACATGAAATAATTTTTTAAAAAGTTTAAATAAACCTAAAGGATGCAGAGAGAGAGAAACAGAGGAATCACATCTAAAACAAAGTAACATAAAAACTTCCAATAAGGGATCCCTGGGTGGCGCAGTGGTTTGGCACCTGCCTTTGGCCCAGGGCATGATCCTGGAGACCTGGGATCAAATCCCATGTCGGGCTCCCGGTGCATGGAGCCTGCTTCTCCCTCTGCCTTGTGTCTCTGCCTCTCTCTCTCTCTCTCACTCTCTCTCTCTCTCTCTCTCTCTCTCTCTGTGACTATCATAAATAAATAAAAATTAAAAAAAAGAAAAACTTACAATAAATGAAATTATATTAAAAACACATATAGCACATGTAAGAGGGACATTGAAAGATTTTTTTAAGTATTCAACTATATGCTATCTACAAGAAATTTACTTCAACTCTAATGATAGAGTTAAGTTTAAAGTACAAGCAAGAAAAAAGGTACACCATGCATTCCTTGCACACTTAAATTAGAATGTATAGGTTAATATCAGGTAAAATTCACCTTACAACAAAGAAAATTACTGAGAATAAAGATGAACATTATAAAATGATAAGAGTTGATTCACTAAGATGACATAGCAATCCTAAAAGTAAATGTACATGAAAACAGAGCTTCAAAATCATGAACCAACAACTGCCAGACCTAAAAGGAGAGATAAATACACAGCTATGAGTAGAGTCTTCATGACTCTTCTGAAGGTAACTGATTAGGAAGAACATGGAAGAACAAAATAACACCATCCACCACCAACTGGATCTAATGTTTATGTTTATAGAACACCCCACCCAACAAAAGAAGAATCAACATCTGTTTCAACTATATGTGGAATTATTAGGGCAGCCCGGGTGGCTAGCAGTTTAGCGCTGCCTTCAGCCCAGGGCATGACCCTGGAGCCCCGAGATGGAGTCCCACATTGGACACCCTGCATGGAGCCTGATTCTCCCTCTGCCTATGTCTCTGCCTGCCTCTCTCTCTCTCATGAATAAATAAATCTCAAAAAGAAAAAGAAAAACAAAAGGTTTCAAACCAATAATCTAAGTTTTCATGTCAAGAAAAGAGAACAAAATAAACCCAAAGCCATGATAAATAAGGAAATAATAAATATAGGAATAGAAATCAAGGAAATAGAAAATGAAACAGAAAATATCAATGAAACTATTTTTTTTAAAAGAGGGAAAAATATTAAGCCTCTAGATAGATTTACAAAGAAAAAAAAAAGATGAATTAGTATTTAAATATGGTACCCACTAAGGAAAAAATGAAAATATTAATCTCTCAGAGGTTTAAAGCTAAACAGCACAGATTGCCTTGTTTAACAAAAGAATTATTTGGAAGTCTTCTTGTGGCCTAAGGTTACAACCATTTGTCCTGGGATTTGAGTATAAGATAGACCTTTCTCATTTCTAAATTTGATGCTCTCTGAAAACCCTAGAAATATAATTAGGCAAGGATTCGATTTATTTATATAAAGTCCCAGGACCTGAGGAGAAAAGTCTAGGCTAGCACCACCATTTAAGGGTAGAAGAATTGTGACCTACATATGGTAACAGCTGCAGAAGTGGTGGGTTAGAGCTGAAATCCACCCTACGTTCATTCAGCCTTGCAGGGGCTGTGAATATCCAGAGGACAGAAAGACTTCATCCTAATTCTCACAAGAGTGTCACTGAATCACCAAGCCAATGAGGAAATGCCTTTGTAAATGCACACCAAGATACCACATGGGCTAGGGGAGGCTCCGTCAGCCACAACAGCCTAAGTCAAGGGAGGCCCTGATTGGGTGCAGCCTGAGATTTATGTTAAAAGTACCCCACCAGACCCAGCCACAATGGCATTTAATAAACTGTGGCTGAGTATACAACCATAGTCTAAGAATATGGTAACTTCTGAGTCCAAGCATGAGCCCTGCTGCAAGTAGACCATGACTTAGGCCTGAAATATCTGAAGAGCACCTCTCAAATTTAGAAGGCTGGATTGAAAGAGCAGGACAGTGTGGAAGCAACAAGAAACACACAAATTAAATCCAAGAGAATCCGGGTCTCTCTGGCATAGAAGAAAACTGGCAACCATACTCTTGGAACTTACCCTTTAGGATCCTTAAGCCATTTAAAAGTGGAGTAGAAGCGTGAAGAGTCAAGTACTTAGGATAATAGAATAATTAATTAGAAAAAAATATAAAGAGAAATGACATGGTTATATCCAAGACCATACATGATTGGGTCTCCACTGACCCTCTTAGTTTATATTCTCCTAACAATGGCTCACTCTGTTTCAGACACACTGAACTCCACACAATTCCACCTCAGAGCCTTTGAACTTGTCCCTTCTGCCAGGAACTTTCTTTCCCCAAGAGCGAAGGAAGGCTAACCCTTTTAGTTCTTTCAGATCTTCCCTTCATCTTTTCAGTGAAAACTCCTTGTTAGTCCAATATAAAAATTAGATTGAAACCTTCCTTCCATTGCAAATGCTACCCCATCCTCATTCTAGACACTCCCTATCTCCCATCCTTGCTTTATTTTTCTCTTTATATTCATGTTCTAATAGTAAAATGATATATTTACATTTTTATGGCATGTCTCACACTAAAATATAACCTATTTGATGGCAGTTATGTTCATGTTTTGTTTAGCATTGTATCCCCAACAAGAAATTTACAGAGCACTTTCAACCAAACACTAAAGTTTAACTGATATTTCATGTACCAAGTGTGTCTTTATTTTTCTTTCTAAAAACTTTGGTGGCCATGGAGAACTGTGGACCCTGAGATTTTTTTTTGTTAGTATTATAAATCTAAGACAGTATAGTTACACCCCAAATTGTTAATACCACTAGTTGTTCAAAGCCCAGAGATTTGCAGGAGAATAGTTCATTGTTCCTGTGAATATGGGAGAGCTGTGGCAGAAATTTAAAGACAACTGGACTACTCAAGGCCCTAGGGCTAGAGCACAAGGAAACACCACTGGGAATAAGGATTGGGTGGAGTGATGACTACTTTAGTGGTTTCCAACCAGGATTATAATGTTTCAGGGAAGAGCTAACATCTGCTGGGTATCTGCTATCTGCCAGGAGGCAGTTCAAACCCCTTAAACTACATTAACTCACTTAGGATACACAGTAGTCCTTTGAGATAGGTAGTTATTAGTCCCATTTTACCAATGAAACTAACACAGAGGGAGATTAAATAATTCGCCCCAAAGTCAGGCATTTGGTGAGCAATAGAACCAGGTTTAGGAACCAGCAAGCCAAAGCCTACACTCTTAATATGATGTACTTTACAAACTGATGAGGATAATCCAAAACAAATTCCTATGAACATTTTTATCTTCCTATAAGAAACTTCTGATCAACTAAAGTTATGAAGGGGCACCTGGGTGGTTCAGTGGTTGAGGGTCTGCCTTTGGCTCAGGACGTGATCCCAGGGCCCCAGGATCAAGTACCACATAGTGCTCCCTGCATGCAGCCTGATTCTCCCTCTGCCTATGTCTCTGCCTCTCTCTGTGTGTCTCTCATGAATAAATAAAATATTTTAAAAATAAAAAGAAACTTAGGCTATGAAGCAGAATTCTAACATGAAATAAGAGTTGGTGATATTATACTTAGAAGTAGGGAACTCAGAAACCTGGGTAGCTCAGTCCGTTAAGCACCTGACTTGATTTTAGCTCAGGTCATGATCAGTGTTTGAAACAGAGCACTGCATTGGTCTCTGCACTCAGCGGGGAGTCTGCTTGAGATTTTCTCTCTTTCCCTCTTTCCTTCTGCCCCTCCCTGCTCACATGCTCTCTCTCTCAAATAAAAAATAATAATAAATCTTAAAAAAAAGTAGGGAAGCCATTCAGTTTACTAGTTAGAAAAATGAGTGCAAACTCAACATAATATTTCAAAGGGACAATTCATTGGACTATGTGTTTGGTACCCTGGGGAAGTGGCTATTTTGTGTGTATGTTTTGTTTTGTTTGCCACAAGACAAAGGCAATGTCCATCAGTTCAGAAAATCAAACTGAAAATCAAACTTAGATTTGTTTCTTGGCCTTCTTTGTGCCATACTGATCTTACATCATTTATAATGTTTATGGAATCCTAAAAAACTATCTTTTAATGATTGGTTGAAAAATTCCACAAATTCTGTAGGAAATGTGTTCATTTAAAAAAATCTACTTTACATTTTTCCAATTACTTCATTCCAATCACAGATTATAATTTCCTAGAAAGCATAAACTATTACTCAAATAACAATGTTTTCTCTACTTTGTTCTTTATTATGTGTTCTTTTCTAGTAAAAAGTGTTCTTTCAACTAGCTTTCCAACAATAGGACTCAAAAAGAATATCATGTCAGTACTTTCTTTTACATTTTTCCCCACATTTCATACGCATTTGCTTCTCTCTTTAATCATTTGATCCTAACTGCACTGTTTCTCATTTCATCTTACAATTATGTTCCTATAAGTTGAGATTTTCTCCTATACTGAATATAAAAAAGAAAGACTATTACTGAATATACACTTATGTAAAACCAATTCATAATCCAATTCATTTGTGCTATAGAGTTTAATACATCTAAAACACTGGAAATTTCAGAAAAATAACTTGGATTTTTTCTGAAGGTCACAGAAATGATAAAGTATATTGTTTTTGAATATTGGAAAATCCAACACTAAATACATTATAAAATATTAGATGAAGCTGTATTGGCAATAATTTAAAATAAATTATATGACCAGGAGACTTAACCTTTATATAACTTTCATTCATGAGGTTTTGAGGTTACCTTTATAAACAAATTAAGTAATTTCCTGATTTTGATATGAATAATGAAAGAAAAATATTCTGAAAGTACTGCAGATACATTGTCAGGAATTACTTTTTGGACATTTCACTTTTAGTAGTGGAGATAAATTATGCTAGGCTAATGTTCATCCTCTACTTTGCTCCCCTCTTTGTGCCCAAATACATTCTCTGTGAAGGTTGACTTAGGGTAGATACACACTGGAGTTATCAAATAAGCCAAAGCTAATTGATCCACACAGGGCTTGATCTTATGACCCTGGCCTCATTAATACCCTGTACTCAAAAAAAAAAAAAAATACCCTGTACTCAACAACTATGTTAATCAGGCACAGACAAGTGATTCATCAATCATACAGAACATTATTGAATACCATCACATATCAAGCACTCATCCAGAAGTTGTAGTGAAAACAAGATAAAACATACCCTCTGCCCTACAGGTGCTTACCATCAACTTGGGGATATTAGTTACAGGTACAGCACAACAGAAACTTAAAAACAATAGGAAACAATAACAACTAAGACAATAATAATTAGGGAAGTAAAGTGCTGGAGGAAGTCCAAGAAAAAAATTTTAACCTATAGATTATAATGAGTTTTTTAATTTCATGACTTAAAATGTGACATGGTGGTGTGTGTGACATTTTAGAAGACTAATCTTGTGATGGTTCATATGTTGGAGTGGAATGTGGGCAATAATTTGAGGTGAATGCAGCAACTCATGGATGAAATTAGTTGTGTGGAGGAGCAAATGATAGATTTAAGAAGCATTACTAAAAAATAATGTAAAACCAGATGTGAAAACAAATCATATCTAAGAATGTGGTGAGAAAGAGTTTTCTAGATTTTTTAAAAGCGTTCCTGGTTTGGTATCAGGATCCAAAATAAAAAAATTGGTGAGTGGCAGCTTTTGGAAAGATGATATGTGGATAATTGAATTTTAAACTTCAATTAAACAAACCTGTAATAATAACCTGCAATGAGAAAATATATATACTGGGATTGGAAATAACAGTGGAACATCCAAATTATGTATTGAAGTTGAGAGTAATAATGGAACATTCGACTTTTAGTAGGCTGTTGGGCATATGCAAACAGAACCTAGTAAGGAAGGCAAAATTTGCATATATACTAGGTTGCCATAAGTCTACTGAATTAAATAGTATGGGTATTATATTTAAGGAAAGTTTTATTAAATATTCAAGTAACAAATATTTGTAGGGTGTATAAAGAGAGCAAGAGACCTACAATTCCTTCAGGAACCTAATACCACCTTAGTAACTCTGGAAAATGATAGTAAAAGAAAGGAAATTCATAGACTAATTTCACTTATTATAAATGCAAGATTCCTAAATTAAATAATAAAGTTTGCACTTATTAAAACATATACAGCACTATGATATGGTACTCCATATATATCCCAGGAAAGTGAAAATGATTTATGTTAGAAAACTTGTTTAATATAATCTACCATATTACAAATTTAAAGAAAACCACATGCATATGTCAATAAATAAGTATTCTGCATCATCCAACACATATTCATAACTAAAATAGGGGAAAATCTGTTTAACCTAATAAACATTATCTACCAAAATCTCAGAGCAAATATTATATTTAATGGTGAAAATTTATATGTAAACTTTCACAATAAGAAAAAAGCAAGAATATCTCCTGTATCTACTTGCATTTGATATTTGAATAGAAATCCCATCCAATGCAATAAGGCCAGAAAACAAAATGAGATATAAGAATCAGCATAAAAAAACTAAATTTCCTTTATATACATAGGAATTGAGTCTATGAAATATCATAATTTATATCCTCATACAATTCATTTATTTATTCTATCATCTATAATAACACCTAAAATATATTAGACACCCAATAAATATGTGTTGGATAAATGAATGAATGAAATGTATAATTAATTATTACAACTCGTAACAGAGCTGAGCAAGTTTGATCAAAAGGATTTTTACATGCCAGCAACAATCATGAAAAAATATATATATATTTTTTGTCATAGCCAGTTATAAAGTATTAGTAATTAATATTTCAAAGTTATTTTTAAGACAAAAGAACAATTTTAATACTCCATTTTAAAAGTAGGAATTTGAGGCCAAAAACATTAACAGTGGTATGATTCTGTATCTGTATCTTTGAAATATCAAGAGATGTTCCTAAAAGGCTTCAAAGATTCAAGGATTCTCAAGTCTAGGAGGAGAGGTTCAGAGATGCCCAGTGCAACAATTTCTACATTCGGGTAACAATACGTGAATTGACTACCACATCTGTAGTAAAAACAAAATCTAAATTGGCAAGGATGTGTCTCTTTTGTCATTTGCACAAAGAAAACTTGTTTAAGAACACAAAACAAAGCCAAATAAGAGATGGCATTTATAAAAAGAAATTATAATTAATATAATTCTCTAATATTATTAGAAAGACATCAATCTACTTCCCCAATTATAAATTAAATGCAACTTCAGTCAATATAGGCTTTTGACTTACCAAGATGGTCCTAGCACTTAAACAAAAGATTAAGTAATGTTTGGTCATAAAAAGCTAGCTTCAGCCAGTCTGGCTATGTTCAAAAATGACTTAAC
Source organism: Vulpes vulpes (assembly GCF_048418805.1). NCBI lineage: Eukaryota > Metazoa > Chordata > Mammalia > Carnivora > Canidae > Vulpes > Vulpes vulpes. The sequence goes on from NC_132790.1 coordinate 92,841,444, forward strand.
CACCTGTTTCCTGGGACACGATAATTAAACACTTCCTGGGTCTCCTTATCTGGCAATAAAAACACTGTATTCTGCACAAATTGTGGGGGCCATTTTTGGACCTTTAACATTGCTTACAAAAACTAACTTTATTAAATATTTTTGTGCTCTTACCACTGGAAAGTAGAGTTAGCATCAGTGAGCATTAAACGTATAAGCTAAATATAACTTGGGATATAAGTGCTTAACTTGATTCATACTTTAGAGAAATCACTCTACTATTTGCCCTCAGAAGAAAGGCAAGTGTACAGAAAGAGAGACCACTCAGGAGGCCACTTGAGTGATGCAGGAGAGAGTTTGATGAGTTTAAATCAGTCACAAAACCAGTGGAAACTGGTCACATTCATAGAGTGTTATGTATATATGTGTATTACTGCTAACAAGGTTTATTAATCTATTGGACGTGTGGAGTTTGAGAGAAAGAGAGAAGTATACCAAGTATTTTGACCTGAACTACTAAATAGTTGTTGCTGCCACTGAGTCAAATGAGAGTGTCTGAGTTGGAAAACTGAGAAGAGATGAAGGAGAGCTATGGTGTGCTGTTTGGGTTAAATCAATTTGAGATATCTACTAGAAATCCAATGGACATATTGGGTAAGGTGTTGGATACACATTTGGAGCTCAGAAGAAAAGATATACCTGAAAACAAAAATTAGGAGGCGTTCCATATATGGTATAGGAAGTACGATCAGTTGGATTCCTTGGAATCCCCTTTACTAGCTCAGTTGAGACTTTCTATTCTCTAGCTGCTGTATGCACTTAAACTAATGGCTCACATCTGTAATTTTTTTCAGATGTTTACCCCATGGCTAACTTTAGCCTCCTCATACTCAGATGTATGAGGTATATACTGAGTTTCCTGATCTAAGGCAGATAATCTTAAGTTATAGAACTAGAGATCACATAGAGGAATCGTGAAAACAAGAAGATGAACTCTTGTCACATCAACACTTTAGAGTTTGGTAGATATGGAAGGCCTATCAAAGGAGATGAAAACAGTCAGTGAAATAGGGGAGAAAATGACATATAGTTATTTGAAAGCTTGAAAAATGAAGTGTTCCAAGAAAGAGGTTGTGATCACCCTATTAAATGTTACTGAGAGGTTAATAAGAAAAAAGTAATCATTGTCTTCATCAAAAGTTGATCCTGACCCTAAAAAGAGCTGTTTTGGGATCCCTGGGTGGTGCAGCGGTTTGGCGCCTACCTTTGGCCTAGGGTGTGATCCTGGAGATCCGGGATCGAATCCCACATCGGGCTCCCAGTGCATGGAGTCTGCTTCTCCCTCTGCCTATGTCTCTGCCTCTCTCTCTCTCTCTCTCTCTCTCTCTGTGACTATCATAAATAAATAAAAATTTAAAAAAATAAAAAGAGCTGTTTCAATGTAATGGTAGTAGATTAAGAGACTAGATAAAGTGGGTGAGTGAGAAAATGGGAGGTGAAGAAACAAAAATAGGGAGTGAAGAAAGTACTTTGAAGTATTTTTTTCTGGATGACTGTGGAAAACTGAGATGGGGCATCTAGAGGAAGATTGAGGATCAAAGGGAGGTTTTATTTAATAGATCCTAAGTCCTGTCTACATCCCTGTAGGAATGCTCCCATAGAGAAAATCCAAAAGAGATTCAGATCCTTTCACTCATCAAAATGTTTTCAAGGTTCATCCATTTTGTAATATGTATCCGGACATAATTCTTTTTCAGGTGAATAAAATTCTATGGCATAAATATATCACATTTTGTTATTCATTCATCAACTGATGGACATTTATTACCTCCTTTCTACTATTATGAATAATGCTTCTATGAACATTCACATATTTGTATGAATATGTTTTCATTTCTGTTAAGTATACACCCAGAAGTGGAATTAATGTGTCGTATGATAACTTTATGTCTAAACATTTGAGGAACTCTCAAAATATTTTTCAAAGTGCCTGCAATATTTTATACTTCCAACAGCAATAAGGAGTTCCATTTCCTCCACATGCCTATCAACACTGCTATTTTTTTTTTTAAACCATCTTGAGACACCTGGGTGCCTCAGCAGTTGAGCGTCTGCCTCCAGCCCAGAGCATGATCCTGGAGTCCTGGGATCGAGTCCCACATCGGGCTCCCTGCATGGAGCCTGCCTCTCCCTCTGCCTGTGTCTCTGCCTCTCTGTGTGTCTCTCATGTCTCTCATAAATAAAATATTAAAATAATAATTTTAGCCATCTTGTGGGTATAAAGTGATATTTCATTGTGATTTTGATTTGCGTTTCCCTAATGTCTAACAATGCTAAACCATCTATTGTATAGCCTTTTGAGCATTTGTGTATCTTCTTTGAAAAAATGTCTATTCAAATCCACTTCCTGTTTTTTTAATTGTTTGACTTATTGTTGAATTATAGGGACTCTTTATATATTCTGGATTCAAATTATTTATCAGGAACATGATTTGTATTTTTTCACATTCTGTGTTTTGTCTCTTGACTTGTTTGATAGTGTTCTTTGAAGAACAAAAGTTTTTCATTTTGATACACAATTTATATATTTTCCTCTTTTGTTGTATGTACTTTTTAGTGTCTTTAAGAAATCATTGACTAATCAAAAGTCACAGAGATATACTATTACAATTTCTTCTAAGTGCTTCATTGTTTTAATTCTTTATATTTGGCCCATAAGTCATTTTTAGTTCATTTTGTATATGGTGTGAGATAGGATTCTCACTTCATTTTTTTGCTTGTGAATATCCAGTTGTTCCAACATCATTTGTTGAAAATACTATTCTTTCCAGAATAAAGGGGAAAGGAGAAAAAATGAGTGGGAAATATCAGAAAGAGAGACAGAACATGAAAGACTCCTAACTCTGGGAAACGAACTAGAGGTGGTAGAAAGGGAGGTGGGCGGGGGGGTGGGGGTGACTGGGTGAGGGGCACTGAGGGGGGCACTTGATGGGATGAGCACTGGGTGTTATTCTATATGTTGGCAAATTGAACGCCAATAAAAAATAAATTAATAAAAAATACTATTCTTTCCACGCTGAGAGGTCTTGGCACTCTTGTTCAAAAACCAATTGATCATATATGTTATGGTTTATTTCTGTACCTTTAATTCTATGTCATTGGTCTATATATTTATTTATATGCTAATACCATGCTGCCATGATTTATTTAACTTTAAATTTAGTTTTGAAATTAACAACTGAGTTCTCCATTTTGTTTTTCTTTTTCAAGATCCTTTTGGCTATTCTGGGGTTGTACAGATCACACACATTCCACATGGATAATCTCAATAGATGCAGAAAAAGCATTTGAAAACATCCAATACTATTTCATAATAAAAACATTAAACAAACTAGGAAGAGAAAGGAATTTTCTCAACCTGATAAGGTGCATCTATGAAAAAACAATAGTTAACACCATACTTAATGGTGAAAGACTAAATGCTTCTCCCTAAGATGGGGAATAGGATGTCTACTTGTATCACTTCTATTCAACACTGTACTGGAGATCCTAGCAAGGACCAGTAGGCAAGAAAAAGAAATGAAAGGCATCCAAGTTGGAAAGGAAGAACTAAAACTACCTCTATTTGCAAATGACTCAATCTACATAGAAAATCCTAACTAATCCAGTTTAAAAAAAAAAACTCAGCCAGTTTATAGGAGATAAATATACAAAAACCAATTGTGTTTCTATTTACTAGTAGTGAATAATCCAAAGACAAAAATAAGAAAATAATTCCATTTATAAGAGCAACAGAAAAATAAAATATTTAGGAATAAATTTAACAAAAAGGTATAAGATTTGTATACTAAAAACTAGAAAACACTGCGAACAAATTAAAGATAACCTAAATAAAAAGACATTCCATGAGTAAGGATGGGAAGACTTACTATTGTTAAGATGGTAATATTTTTAAAAACACAGGAGTTTCTAAATCAAATCAATCTTTGGTTAAATTTTCCTGTGAGAACAGTACCTGGTGGCTCTCTCACTTTCATTTGGATTTGTCAGAATAGAAACAATGTGGTATGTACCAATTTGACAGTTTTTTACTGAAAAGAAAATATGGGAGTAAAAAATTAAGTATTTTTTATTCCCAAGGGTCTTGACAATTTGCTACAGAGCAAATACAGGATTTTATCAGATCTAAGGTACCTTTGACACTATGTTACATCATAATTTCAGAAACATTAAACTAAAATTCTAAAATGTGCATCTTAGAATCGAAGCAATCTCCTTATAAAACCATTAACAGACCAATTACAAGAAACAAAATTGAATCAGTAATATAAAAATTACCAAAAAATGAAGTGAATTCTACTAAACACTTGAAGAAGATTTAATACCTATTATCCTCAAACTATTCCAAAAAATAGAAGAGGAAGGAAAGCTTCCAAATACATTATATGAGGCCAACACTACTCATTACCAAAACCAGACTAAGATGCCACAAAAAGAAAAAAAATTGCAGGCCAATATTTCTGATGAACATAGATGCAAAATTCCTCAACAGAATATTAGCAAACTGCATAAAACAACACACTTAAAAGATCATTCCTCATAATCACATGGGATTTGTTCAAATAATATCATCTACAACATCAACAAAACAAAGGATAAAAATCATATAATCTTCTCATGTGCATGTTGGCCATGTCCATGTCTTCCTCTGTGAGATTTCTCTTCATGTCTTTTGCCCATTTCATGATTGGATTGTTTGTTTCTTTGGTGTTGAGTTTAATAAGTTCTTTATAGATTTTGGAAACTAGCCCTTTATCTGATATGTCGTTTGCAAATATCCTCTCCCATTCTGTAGGTTGTCTTTTAGTTTTGTTGACTGTATCCTTTGCTATGCAAAAGCTTCTTATCTTGATGAAGTCCCAATAGTTCATTTTTGCTTTTGTTTCTTTTGCCTTCGTGGATGTATCTTGCAAGAAGTTACTGTGGCCGAGTTCAAAAAGGGTGTTGCCTGTGTTCTCCTCTAGGATTTTGATGGACTCTTGTCTCACATTTAGATCTCTCATCACTTGCCATCAGGGAAATACAAATCAAAACCACAATGAGATACCACCTCACACCAGTGAGAATGGGGAAAATTAACAAGGCAGGAAACAACAAATGTTGGAGAGGATGCGGAGAAAAGGGAACCCTCTTACACTGTTGGTGGGAATGTGAACTGGTGCAGCCACTCTGGAAAACTGTGTGGAGGTTCCTCAAAGAGTTAAAAATAGACCTGCCCTACGACCCGGCAATTGCACTGTTGGGGATTTACCCCAAAGATTCAGATGCAACGAAACGTCGGGACACCTGCACCCCGATGTTTCTATCAGCAATGGCCACAATAGCCAAACTGTGGAAGGAGCCTCGGTGTCCATCGAAAGATGAATGGATAAAGAAGATGTGGTTTATGTATACAATGGAATATTACTCAGCGATTAGAAACGACAAATACCCACCATTTGCTTCAACGTGGATGGAACTGGAGGGTATTATGCTGAGTGAAATAAGTCAATCGGAGAAGGACAAGCAGTGTATGTTCTCATTCATTTGGGGAATATAAATAATAGTGAAAGGGAATATAAAGGAAGGGAGAAGAAATGTTGGGAAATATCAGGAAGGGAGACAGAACATAAAGACTCCTAACTCGGGGAAACGAACTAGGGGTGGTGGAAGGGGGGAGGAGGGCGGGTGTTGGAGGGGAATGGGTGACGGGCACTGAGGTGGACACTTGACGGGATGAGCACTGGGTGTTTTTCTGTATGTTGGTAAATTGAACACCAATAAAAATTAATTAAAAAAAAAATTTAAAAAAAAATCATATAATCATCTCAACAGGTGCAAAAAAAGCACCTGACAAAATTCAACACCGATTTGTTATAAATACCTTTAGCAAAATGGGGTTAAAGGGAACACATCCCAACAAAGTAAATACCATATATGAAAACCCCATAGTTAACATCATCCTCAACGGTGAAAAACTCAGAGCAATCTCTTTAAGATTAGGAACAAAACAAGGATGTCCACTCTCATCACTTTCATTCAACATAGTACTAGAAATCCTACCCACAGAAGCATCTATATTGGCAAAGAAGAAATTAAACTGTCACTATTTGAGGATGAAATGATACTACACATACAAACTCCTAATGATTCCACCAAAAAACTACTAGAAAAAACAAATTCAGTAAAGTGAAATCATATGGTATTGGTTGTTCTCTGTCAGATTTATTTATCATTAGACCCATTAGGTCTGCATATATTGTTTCAAGTGGCAAACTCTCAATCTTTTTTATGGCTGAGTAATATCCCTGTATCTTCTTTATCCACCTATTGATGGATATGTGGGTTGCGTCTATATCTCGGCTATTGTAAATAATGCTGCAATAAACATAGAGGTGCATATATGTTTTTTAATTAGTGTCTTCATTTTCCTTGGGTAAGTACCTAGTAGTGGAATTACTGGATCATACAGTAATTCTAATTTTTTAAGGAATTTGCATATTATTTTCCACAGAGGCTGCACCAATTTGCATTGCTACCAACAGTGCACAAGGGTTCCTCCATGTTCTCAACAATAATTGCTATTCGTTGTCTTTTTTATTCTAGCCATTCTCATAGGTGTGAAATAATATCTTATTATGGTTTTTATTTGCATTTCCCCGATAATCAGTGATGTTGGCCATCTTTTCATGTGTCTGTTGGTCACCTGTATATCTTCACTGAAGAAATGTCTGTTCAGGTCTTGTGACCATTTTTAAATCAAATTGTTTCGTTTGGGGTTTTATTTGTTATTTTTTGCGTTGAGTTGTATAAGTTCTTTACATATTTTGACATTAATCCCATATCAGATATATTATTTGCAAATATCCTTTCCCATTTAGTAGTTTGCCTTGTAATTTTGTTGATGGTTGCCTTTGCCAGACAAAAGTTTTATTTTGTTTTGGTCTGCAAAATTCATTTTTTGCTTTTGTTTCCCTTGCCTTACAAGACATATCTTAAAAATGTTTCTATAGTCAATGTCAAAGATATTATTGCCTGTATCTTTTTCTAGGATTTTATGGTTTCTGGTCTTACATTTAGGTCTTTTCATCCTTTTTGAATCTATTTATGTATATTGTGCTATAAAGTGGTCCAGTTTTCCCAACATCATTTGTTGAAGACTTTTTCCCTATTGTATTTTCTTGCCTCCTTTGTCATAGACAGACCATGTGAGTCTACTTCTGGGGTATCTATCCTGTCTCATTGATTTATATGTCTATTTTTGTGCCAGTATCATAGCATTTTGATTACTACAGCTTTGTAATATAATTTGAAGTCTGGAATTCAAGATACCTCCAGCTTTGTTCTTCTTTCTCAAAATTGCTTTGGCTATTCCAGGTCTTTTGTGTTTCCATACAAATTTTAGGATTATTTATTCTATTTCTGTGAAAAATGTTATTGGTATTTTTATAAGGATTGCATTAAATCTTTATATTGCTTTGGGTAATATTGACATTTTAACAATGTTCTTCCAATCCATGAACATGGTAAATCTTTCCATTTGTTTCTGTCATCTTCAATTTCTTTCATCAATGCCTTACAGTTTTTAAAATAGAGTTCTTTCATCTCCTTGGTTAAGTTTATTCCTAGGTATTTTATTCTTTTTGGTGCAATTATAAATGGGATTTTCTTAACTTCCATTTCTGGTGCCTCATTATTAGTGCATAGAAATGCAACCTATTTCTACAAATGCAACCTATTTCTATATATTAATTTTGTATATTGAGATTTTACTAAATTTATCAGTTATAATAGTGTTTTGGTGGAGTCTTTAGGGTTTTCTGTATATAGTTTCATGTCATCTGTAAATAACGAAAGGTTTACTCCTTTCTTACCAATTTGGGTGCCGTTTATTTCTTTCTGTTGCCTGATTGCTATAGCGAAATATTCCAGTATTATATTGAATAAAAGAGCTGAGAGTGGGTATCTTTGTCTTGTTCCTTATCTTAGGGCACATGTTCTGTTTTTACTATTGAGTATGTTAGATGTCTGGGGGGGGGGGCATTATATGGTTTTTATTATGCTGAGGTTTGTTCCTTCTGAACCTACTTGAAAGTTTTTAACATGAATGTGTTGAGAGTTTTTAACATCAGTGGATGTTTTATGGAAGTTAAACACAAAAGGAGTAAAATCTGTTATATCTACAAAAATCAGTCAAGAGTTTTACAAAATAAAAGGATGTAAAACATGATAGCATATACATAAAACATTTAGTGCTCTTAGAATGGATTTAAACTTAAGCAACCATCAACTGAATATAAATTGTTATAGATATAAGACATTATATATGCACCTAATAGTACCCACAAATCAAGAACCTATAAGAGATACACAAAAAATACAGAGAAAGGACTGGGGCATCTGGGTGGCTAAGCATCTGACTTCTGATCAGGTCATGTTCCCATGATCCTGAGATAGAGCTGCACATCAGGATCCCTGCTCAACAGGGAGTCTGCTTCTCCATCTCCATCTGCCCGTCCTCCCTACCTACTCCTGCTCTCTCATAAATAAATAAAATTTGCCCCTCCTCCATACCTACTCCTGCTCTCTCATAAATAAATAAAATTTTAATAAAATAAAATAAAAAAGAGAAAGGAATCCAAGTATAGTATTAAAGAAAACCATTAAACCACAAGGGAAGAGATCAAGAAAGGAACAGAGAAGAACTACAAAAACAACCATAAAACAAGTAAAATGACAATAAGTACATACCATTTAATAATTATTTTAAATGTAAATGAGCTAAATGCTTCAGTCAAAAGACATAAGGTGACGAAATGGATTAAAAAAAAACAAGATCCATTTACATGCTGCCTACAAGAGACTCACCTCACACATAACACATACAGATTAAAGCAAAAGGATGAAAACATCCACCATGGAAATGGAAGTGAAAAGAAAGCTGGGGTAGCAATACTTATATGAGACAAAATAAATATTAAAACAAAGACAGTAACAATAGATGAGGAAGGACACTACATAACAAAGGGAACAATCCAACGAGAGGGTATAACAGTTGTAAATATCTATGCACCTAATATGAGAGCACCTAAATACATAAAACACCTATTAACAGACTAAAGGAAGAAATTGACAGTAATACAATAACAGTAGGGGACTTTATACCCCACTTACAACACTGGAGAGATAATCCAAACAGGAAATCAACAGGGAAGCAGTGGCTTTGAATGGCACATCAGACCAGAAGGACCTAATAGATACACATAGAACATTACATCTAAAAACAGCAGAATATATTCTTTTGAAGTGAACATGAAACATCCTCCAGAATAAATCACATATTAGGCTGTAGGACAAGTCTCAACAAGTTCAAAAACATTGAAGTTATATCATGCATCTTTTCTGACCACATGCTATGGAAATAGAAATCAATCACAAGAAAAATCTGGAAAGAATACAAATACATAAAGTTTAAATAACATGCTACTAAATAATGAATGGGTCAACCAAGAAATCAAAGAAGAAAGTTAAAAATACATGGAGATAAATGAAATGAAAACACAACAATCCAAAATGTTTAGGTTGTAACAAAAATTCCTCTAAGACAGAAGATTATATCAATGTAGATCTACCTCAAGAAACAAGAAAAATCTCAGATTCGACCTAACCTTATACCTAAGGAAGCTAGGAAAAAAAATAAACAAAACTCAAAGCCAGTGGAAGAAAGAAAATAATAATGATTAGAGCAGAAATAACAGAAAGGAAGAAGGGAAGGAAGGAGAAAGGAGGAAAGGAAGAAGAAAAAGAAGGTCAGAAGGAAGGAAAAAGGGAAGGGAGGTGAGGAGAACATGGAAGGAAGGAAGGAAGGAAGGAATGAACGAACGAACGAACGAACGAACGAATGAAGCCAGGCCAGCCTGCCAGCCAGCCAGCCAGCAGCTGGTTCCTTGAAGAGATAAAAGAACAAAATTAAAAAACTTCAGCCAACTCATCAAGAAAAAGTGAGAGATGACTCAAGATTATAAATGAAGGAGAAATAGCCAACACCATAGAAATACAAAGAATTATGAGAATGTTATGAAAAATTACATGCCAAACAAACTGGACAATCTAGAAGAAATGAATAAATTCCTAGAAAGCTATAGCATTTGAAAACTGAATCAGGAAGAAATAGAAAGTTTGAACAGATAATATCAGCAATGAAATTTAATCACTAAACAAAAAACTCCCAAAAAAATAAAAGTTCAGGAACAGATATCTTCACAAATGAATTCTATAAAATATTTCAAGAAGAGTTGATACCTATTCTTGTCAACTATTACAAATAATCGAAGAGCAAAGGAAGCATTCAAATTCATTCTACAAAGCTAGCATTATCCTGATACCAAAATGAGCAAAAACTAGGTAAAAAGGAAACTATAGGGCAATATCGCTGATGAACAGAGGCGTAAAAATCTTCAGCCAAATATTAGCCAACTGAATCCAATAATACATTTTTAAAAAATCATTCACCACTATGAGGTGGGATTTATTCCAGGGACACAAGAGTAGTCCAATATATGCAAATCAATCAACATGATACAGAACATTAAGAAGAGAAAGGATAAAAACCATATGATCATCCCAATAGATGCAGAAAATACATTTGCAAAGTAAAATTCATTTAGTTTTATTTAATATTACTCTGACCAGCGTTATCCAAGGTTTCTGTGAAAAACTTTGAAGTTTGAAGAGAAAATGGAAATATTAATATGAAAGAGATAGAATGACAAATGTGTGAGAGAGAATGCTATAAACTCCAGTCCTCATGAATTAGGAGGAAGAACAAAGGCATGTGGTCTGTAAAGCTGAGAGGTGGTGAGGCATGGAGAGCAGATGCAAGCTGTGTATCATTTCACATTCCTTTGCAGCTTCAGAGGAAAAGAGGAGGAGATATGAAAGGATTGGTATGTCATGTGACTAAACATCCCCCTAAACGCCAATGGTTAAGAGCAGAAAAATCCACATAATGCTTTGGAATAAGAAGAAAGCACTTTAATAGCTGATTCTAGTTCAGAGGATACATATTAATTCTGAGAGATTGTATAAGAAAGAGAAGACTTGACAGGAACCGACGTTGGTTTTGTGAGTTGAAAATTACCTGGAAGACAAGATACAGAAAAGCTTTGTAAATCAGAACTAGAATTCTTCTGCTCTTGAAATTATAGGTCACGGAAATATTTGATTTAACCAGTCTCTAATGGTGCCAGCCTGTCAGGCTGAAGATTTCTTACATGAGTTGCTTACAATGCAAAATAATAACCCTATTAAATTTAAGAAGGTTTAAAATGCATTTCCTTTTGATGGGATTAAGAAAGTCCTAATATTTAGAAAAAGGAAATTAATATTAATTTTCGGAGGGACCGACTTGCTTTAAATATATTTAAATAACAAAAGAACTCCTTTTATCTTTACCTAAGAATTTAGGAAAGTGAATGGTGGGTGAAAAAAATTGTTTTTAGTAATTGCAAGCATTTGATAAATTTTAAAGGGTTGCTGTTTCCTGTTCTTTACTAATGTACTTATAATATTAAACACTCCAAAAAAAAAAGGAAAACAAGACTAAATTTACCGTGTTTTCATATATCATTATTTTATTTTAGAAATTCTAATAAATTTTTGTTTGTAATATATCTGCGTACAGTGAAATAAGATAAAGTTGTATGTATAATGAGGATTAAAAATGTCAGTTCTTCTTAATCATGTTTCCTGTCTTCCAATACTGTTTGCCTGAGTCAACTCATAGTAACAGAGAAGACAGATACTGAAGAATTGAATTCAGAATAATCACTGTGAATAGTGCTTTTAACTCAACACAATAATAATCTATCACCTGTCTGTATTATTCATGTTAGCAAGAACATTTTTGTTTTCCAAGTCTACTCATCTGAGTAATCAAATGCAAACTTTTTTCAATTGGGAAATCTTTGTTCCTGAACAACTCTTGTAGGGTATCAGAGCATAATTTAGTCATCTTGAAGGAACTTATAAATTACAATTATTAAGCCCTGTAGCAGTGCTTATCTTACCTTTTGACAAGAATGCCCTACAACAGAGAGGAGTCAACGTCTGCCCTAAACTCAGAATGCCCTACAACAGAGAGGAGTCAACGTCTGCCCTAAACTCAGAATTTCTTTGAAGTCTTCTATAATTTTTTTTTAAATTCAAGCGAGTTTTATACTGTTTCCATAACAAATTTGAGTTAATAAAATTACTGTTTTTAATTTTAATGGAGTAACATAAATGCTCCTAGAAAACGTGCCACTTTTACACTACAATTTCTAGCACCGAAGAGGTAATGCAAGAAGAGGACACACTCCAAGTGTGAAAATAGACCCTTATGCGATCCAATTTACTTTTGAAATAATTTATATACCCATCGCACAGATTATCCAAGTAAAATATTTCACTGAAGGTTTATGGACTTTTTTATAATGAAATACTTTTGAAGATATTTACACCAAGTAAAAGAAACCTCATCTAATGAGAATAGGCAGGTCAGAGGGAAGGGAGACATTCTTTAAACAATAAATGGCACTTCTTTTATATGCAAATCTTTAAATCATTAAACTGCTTAAACTAAAAGAAGGCAATCAGGAAGCATTAGAAAATGAGAATAATGTGCTGCAATCAAACTTGGATCCTAATCTCTTGCAATGAAATGATCATGCAGGGCTCCCTCTATTGGCTCCTCTGTGGTCTAGGTACATTTCATAATAAAGGCCAAGGAACCTTCTAGTATTAAAGATGTGCAAAGATTCATTAGAAAATATTTTAAATTATCAAAGCAGATTTTCTCCCAAAATTAATAATTAAGGTCATTAATCAACTGAGACTTTCTTCGTAGATGTACTAAATAGATATAACTGGAGGCAAATACGCATTGTCTTTACAAGAAAAAGAAAAAAGACCTTCTATTCCTGAGTAATGAAAATGAGGTATGTATTGTGTATATGGGTCATTTATCTTATCAGAAGGAAGAATTTTTTTTTAGAAGGAAGAATTTTTAAGTAATAAAATATCAAATTTTAAAAACCCTTCTTTCCTGCTGTGATGTAGTTATTTACTTGTGATTAAAATGTAGTTAAACAACAAGTTTTAAACGGGAGATTGACAACAGCCCAAGCATTGCTCAGTGCTCTCTACTGCATTGCCTCCTCAGATTTCTTTCTCTTTACCCTGCTTTTTTATTTTCCCCCATCATTTTCAACCGCACTTTCTCCTCCTTGCTTCCTATTGCTATTCCATTTCATTTCCAACTCCCCTAAGTCTTAGGCTCTTAGTTCTGCAAGAAAAAGATGGCATCAGCAATATTCATTTCAATTTTTCCTATCAGTTCACAAATCTCTCCTTAAACAGTTTCTGTTTCCTGAATCCTCATATAGAACAGTCAATTCTTACCTCAACAGTTACTCCCCTCACCCCTTTTACTTAAAATCTGGGGGGCGGGGGGATTCTGGTCCAACCAGACTGGTAAACATTAGAGTCACATTCTATTCCAGGTACAGCTTAGATGAATGGAAACTCATAGAATTTAGCCTCAGTAGTGGGGAGTTACTCTCCAAAGACCTGAGAAAAAAACTAAAGGACCTCATAAGGGACTGTCATGTGATACCACCCTATTTTAGTTTCTACTGTTTGCTTTCCCATTTTAATTAGGCAAAAGTAATGAGCCCTTTGTTCTGCAGCATTGCTCTAAAAACTTCTTCAACAGAAGTCCTGGCAAAGTAGCACATGTTAATTCTACATATTCCAAATTCAACCAGCTCTCACTAGAAATGGGACGCAAGTGGGTCTTTATCTCCTATTAAGTATTCAGTTCCTGTTCCCTATCACCTGCAATAATACATTGGCAATCCTGAAGGCCTTCCACAGCAAAAATCCTATACTGAAATAATCATGTTGAGAATAGGAAAATGAAATCTAAATCTCTTTATTCCCACATAATCTTTTATACTGTTTAAGGATCATATTGTGAGTTAAAGAACAGGCGACAACATCTTCTAGATATCTATTTTTTTTAACTGCTAGGTTAAATGAACCCCTATCCTAAATTTCAAATTTATACACCAGTCTCAGTTAAAACAGTCTAAAAATTTTATTAAGTGCTATCTAAAGGCTCAAGATAGTATTTTCATCTACCATTTTTTTGTCCACAGTATTTAGCTAAGGCACATGACACATTGAGCTATTTAAAATAGTGAAATCTCACAGTTATTTTAAATTATTTTTCCTCCCTTATTCATTTGTAGCTCAAAGATTACAATGTTTTTAATGATAGATTGCTATTCTGGCTTATGTCATCGAGTGCTTTGGACTTAAACTATGTGATTCAACACATTTTACTTTGTACTCTTCTGACTGCTGTTATTAAGAAGTAATGTTCTCAGAAAATCTCCCATTGTAGCTCAGAGCCAATCATTACAGTTGACAGCATCCAAGGCCTCAAATGATAATGTCAAAAGTGAATTACAGCTTTCAAAATAAATTATTATTGGGCTACACTACATTGTGGAAGCAGTATACTTTTCAATCAAGGGTAGTTACTTTCAATCACATCTTTTTGAAAGACTTTCAAGATATTAACTTTCCAAATATGTTAGGAATTTCAGAGCTTCTAGATTTAACTATCCCTTCTCAAATATCAACTGTACTACCTATACAACTAATAAAAAGAATAGCCTAAGAGGTACATTATTCTGGATTATGGTTATAGCTTTATATTTAATATTCATTAGTCCCTTGGTTATTTTCTCTTAAGTTTTGACTATTGGGTATAACTGTATAATTCTATTTTAATAGGTACAAACTGGATCATTGGGAGCTCAATGGATAGCAATAGAAGAGCTAAAACAAAAATATTATTCTTCCTTTTTAGCTTGATGACTCTTTCATTTGTATTATTTTAGAGAATCAGGATGCTTCAAGATAATCACCAATAAATGGGAAGCAAAACACAGGTTGGAATAACAATAAGGAATTTTTGCATTAGATATCAGATTCTCAAAAATCTTTTCAAATCTTGGGTTTTAATCTCCAGCTCAGCAGGTTGATTTCACATCAATTTGTGACCACTATCCTCAAATCAGTACCACATACTGCCAGCAATCTTACCAGTTCGCTTTTCTTTTCTTCATACCTACAATTTCATACCTTCTTTTTTTCCTGGAATTTCCAGCTTTTCTTCAACCTCTAATACTCAACAGGTGATCTCGCAACATTCTTAATCAAGAAAATAAAATTTATTACCATAATAGTTTTCATCTCTTCAGCATACAACTGAATTTTCTCCCTTTCTCTCCCTCTAATTAAAATTGACAGCACCTATAACCTGAACCCCTGATGTCTTTGCAGAAACCTTTTGTCAGCCATCCCCTCCTGGACCTTTTAAACTTCTATTCCTCTACTATAGTTCTATATCCTTGCCACTAGCATCCACTACTAGACCTCATTAAATAATAACAAAACTGCTGTTTACCACTTTCTGCTCTTTTCCTACCTCTTTTTTCATCTTAAAAAACACAGAGGTTTTCTGGAAGTCTGGGAAGATGACAGAGTAGGAGGACCCTAAGCTCACCTTGCCACATCAATAGAGCCAGCTAACAGTAACATCAGTATAAACAACCGAGAAAACTACCCAAAGTCTCACAGAAAAAAATTCCATAACTAAAGGTAGAGAAGAGGCCACTTCATAGAGGCTTCATAGAGGGTAGGAACACTGGGGACGTAAAAGAGATCTGGCCTTCTGTGGTCAGGAAGGAGCTGGGAGCCCAGAGAAAGGCAAGAACCAGACTCTCTTTGGCTTAAGAACCAGCCCGCATGGGGAAGACAAATCCCTATAACATTTGTCTTTGAAACAAGAGGGGCAAAATTTCATGGTTTCTTAAAGCTAGAGGGACTTAAAGCCTGGAATTTTAAAAATCACCTGACTCAGCTCTGTGAGAGCCCTGAGAACATTTGGAAGCTTAGTCCCTGCCCTTAAACAGACAATACTACAAACTGATCCTGGTCCTGTGAAGATCTAGCTTAGAAGCAGCAGTTTGAAAAAACACCTGAGGCTTACAGGAAGAAGTTATTTACTTATCCCTGAGTGTGTTCTGGAAATGCATGGATTGCAGGGAGACCCCTCCAGGAACAAAGAAGCTAACAGGGTGCCATATCTCTCCCCTGCCCTTCAGCACTAACATATAGACAGGAACCTGCAGGAACCAACACAGTACCGATACTCACTACACAACTTGCTTGTATCAGGCCCCACACCCCATACTTTATTGGTTCCACCCTTTACAGTCATGCTTGCCTCAATCCCTACGTTGTGGGTCGTTTCACCTAGAAGACCAGCATAAACCTCACCAATACTTCATCTCCCAACCCATGTGCTTTGCAGGACTTTAGTCCAACCTATCTGCCCACCTACCAGGAGGATATTTAACACCTTGTTAAAACTGTATCCCATGCCCACATATGTTTTGAGGAACAGCTTCACCAGCTCCAGTCTCTGCAGCATATGTGTATCTCCTGTGGAAAAGAGCCAATGCCACCTTGTTAAAAGTGAGCACTCTTCCCATTACTTTAAAAAAATAGGAGATATAGCTGTCTTTCCTAATACACAGAAACAGACACAGACTTAGATGAAATGAAGAGACAGAGGAATATGTCCCAAATGAAAGAACAGGAGAAAACCACAGCAAGAAGCCTAGGTAAAACAGATACAATTAATATGCCTGATAGATAACTTAAAAGTAATGATCATAAAGATACACACTGGATTTGAGAAAAGCATGGAGGCATCAATAAGACCCTTGACAAAGAGATAAAAAGGAAGCAATAGAGATCAACGACACAGTAAATGAAATTTTAAATACACTTGATGGAATAAATAGCAGGCTAGAAGAGACAGAGGAACAAATTAACAAGCTGGAAGACATAGTAATGGAAAGTAATGAAGCTGAGCAAGTGAGTGAAAAATATAAACAACATGTGAAATGAAAACATACTTAGGGGACTCAGGGACTCCATCAAGCATAACAACATTCACATTATAGGAGTCCCAGAAGAAGACAGAAAAAGAGGAAGAAAATTTATTTGAAGAAATAATTGCTGAAAACTTCTCTAATCTAGAGAAAGAAACAAATATCCAAAAACATGCTGCCTATAAGAGGCTGATTTCAGGCATAAAGCCATATGCAGTTTAAAAGTGAGGAGATGAACTGGAGGGTATTATGCTGAGTGAAGTAAGTCAGTCGGAGAAGGAGACAGTGTATGTTCTCATTCATTTGGGGAATATAAATAATAGTGAAAGGGAATATAAGGGAAGGGAGAAGAAAAGTGTGGGAAATATCAGAAAGGGAGACAGAACATAAAGACTCCTAACTCTGGGAAACGAACTAGGGGTGGTGGAAGGGGAGGAGGGTGGGGGATGGGGGTGAGTGGGTGACGGGCACTGAGGGGGACACTTGACGGGATGAGCACTGGGTGTTATTCTGTATGTTGGTAAATTGAACACCAATAAAAATTTATTTTATTAAAAAAAAGTGAGGAGATGGAGAAACATTTATTAAAAAGGCTATCAGAAGAAAGTCAGTATAACAATAGTTAGACAAAATAGACTTTAAAACAAAGAATGTTAGAAGAGACAAAGAAGGACACTATGTAATAAAAGGGGCAATCCAACAAGAATATATAACAATTATAAATATTCACCAACATAGGAGAATCTAAATACATAAAACAGAAAATAACAAATATAAAGGTATTAACTAATAGTAATACAATAATACTAGGGGACTTTAACACCCCCACTTACACCAATGGACACATTACCTAAAAAAAAAAAAAAAAAAAATCAACAAGGAAACAGTGACTTTGAATGACACACTGAACCAGATGGATTTAATACATCGTTTCAAAACATTCCATCCTAAAACAGCAGAATACACATTCTTTTCAAGTGCACATGGAATGTTCTCTAGAATAGATCACATAGTAGGCCACAAAACAAGTCTAAACAAATTCCAAAAGATCAGAGTCATATCATGCATCTTTTCTGACCACAATGCTACGAAACTGGAAATCAATCACAAGAAAAAATCTGGAAAGAGCACAAATACATGGAGATTAAATAACATATGACTAAACAATGAATGGGTCGACCAAGAGATCAAATAAATAAAAAATTACATGGAAACATATGAAAATGAAAACGCAACAGTCCCAAATCTTTGGGATGCAGCAAAAATGGTTCTAAGAGGAAAGTTTATACCACTACAGGCCCATATCAAGGAACAAGAAAAGTTTGGGGGCACCTGGGTGGCTAAGTCAGTTAAGTATCCAATTATTGATTTTGGTTCAGGTTGTGATCTCAGGGTTATAAGACAGAATCCCAGGTCAACCTTCTTCCTGGGCATGGAACCTGCTTAAGATTCTCTCTCTCTCTTTCCTTCTCCCTCTACCCTCCCAGTTGTGCTCTATCTCTCTGAAAACAAACAAAAAGTAAGAACAATTTCAAATAAACAATCTAGCCTTACACCTAAAGAAGCTAGAAAAAGAACAAATAAAACCAAAACCAAGTGGAAGGAAGAAAATAATAAAGATTAGAGCAGGAATAAATTATATAGAAACTAAAAACAAACAAACAAACAAAAAAACAATATAACAGATCAATGAAACCACGAGCTGGTTCTTTGAAAAGATCAACAAAATTGATAAATCTGTAGCCAGACTCATTAAAAAAAAAAAGACTCAAAATCAGAAATGAAGAGAAATAACTGACACCACAAAAATACAAAGGATTATAAGAAGATATTATGAAAAATTATATGCCAACAAACTAAACAACCTAGAGGAATTGGATAAATTCCTAGAAACATACACCCTGCCAAAACTTAAGCGGAAAGAAATAAAAAATTTGAACAGACCAATTACCAGCAATGAAATTAAATCAGGAATCAAAAGACTCCTAACAAACAAAAGTCCAGGATCAGAAGGCTTAAGACAAATTCTACAAACATCTATTCTCCTCAAACTATTCCAAAAATTAGAAGGGGAAGGAAAACTTCCAGATTCATTCTATGAAGCCAACATAACCCTGATACCAAAACCATATAAAGACACACACACACACACAAAAAAAAAGAACTAGAGGCATATATCTCTGATGAACTTAGATGCAAAATACTAGCAAACCAAATCCAACAATACATTAAAAAAATCATTCACCATCATCAAGTGGGATTTATTCCTGGGATACAAGTGTGTTTCAATATTCGAAATCAACCAATGTGATATATTATTATCAATAAAAATAAAAACCACATAATCAATAGATGCAAAAAAATCTTTTGACAAAATACAACATCCAATCATTTAATAACCCTCAAGAAAATAGGTTTAGAGGGAAGATATGTCAACATAATAAAGTCCTTATATGAAAAATCCATAGCTGATGTCATAATCAATGGGGAACAATTAAGAACTTTCCCCCTAAGATCAAGAACAAGAGAAGGATGTCCACTCTCAACATTTTTATTCAAGTTAGTATTGTCAGTCCTAGCCACAGCAATTTGACAAGAAGAAATTAAAGGGATCCAAATCAATAAAGAAGTAAAACTCACTCTTTGCAGATGACATGATACTATATCTCTATCTATCTACCACCTATCTATAGTCAGACAGAGAGATATGGACAGAGAAAACCCAAAAGATTCCATCAAAAAAGTATTAAAACTGAAAAATGAAATCAGTAAAGTCACAGGATACAAAGTCAATGAACAGAAATCTGCTGCATTTCTATACACTAATAATGAATAAGAAAGAGAAAACTTAAAAATAATCTCATTTATAATTGCACCAGAACAAAATAAACACATAGGAATAAACTTAGCCAAAGAAGAGAAAGACCTGTACTCTGAAAACTATAAACACTGATGAAAGAAATTGAAGATAACACAAAGAAATGGAAAGACATTCCATGTTCATGGATTAAAAGAACAAATACTTTTACCATGTTCATACTGTCCAAAACAATCTACAGATTTAATGCAATCCTATCAAAATATCAACAACATTTTTCACAGAACTATACCAAACAATTATAAAATTTGTATGGAACCAAAAGATCCCAAAGTAGCCAAAGCAGTCTTGACAAAGAAATATAAAACTGGAGTTATCACAATTTCAGACT
The DNA here is from genome assembly GCF_048418805.1 of Vulpes vulpes. Lineage (NCBI taxonomy): Eukaryota > Metazoa > Chordata > Mammalia > Carnivora > Canidae > Vulpes > Vulpes vulpes. Next base: position 92,861,683 of record NC_132790.1, read on the forward strand.
TCAAGTTATATTACAATGCTGTAGCAATCAAAACAGTATAGTACCAGTACAAAAATACACACAAACTCTATGAAACAGAACAGAAAACTCATAAATAAACCCACAATTATGTGTCAATTAATCTTCCACAAAGGAGGAAAGAATGCACAATGGGAAAAAGACAGTCTCTTCAATGAATGATATTGGGGAAACTGGATAGCTGTACGCAAAAGAATGAAATTGGGCCACTTTTTTATACCACACACACAAACTCAAAATGGATTAAAGTCCCAAATGTGAGACAGGAAAACATAAAAGTTCTTGAAGAGAGCACAAGCAATAATCTCTGATATTGATCATAGCAACATCTTTGTAAATATGTTTTCTGAGGCAAAGGAAACAAAAGCAGAAATAAACTATTGGGACATCATGAAAATAAAAAGCTTCTGTACAACAGAGAAAATAATCAATAAAACCAAAAACAGCCTACTTAATGGGAGAAGATGTTTGCAAACTACATATCTGATAAAGGGTTAGTATCCAAGATATATAAAGTCCTATGCAACTCAACAACAATAAAGCAAATAATCCCATTAAAAATAGGCAGAAGACATGAAAAGACATTTCTCCAAAGAAGACACACAGATTGCCAACAGACACATGAAACGATGCTCATCATCACTTATCATCAGAGAAATGCAAATCAAAACTACGAGATATCATTTCACACCTGTTAGAATGGCTAAAATACAAAATACAAGAAACAAGTGTTGGGGAGGATATGGAGAAAAATGAATCCTCTTGTATTCTTGGTAGAAACACAAACTGGTGCAGCCACTGTGGAAAACAGTAGAGAGGTTCCTCAAAACGTTAAAAATAGAACTACCTTATGATCCAATAATCACACTACTATTTACCCCAAAAATAATAAAACACTTCTTTGAAGGGATATATGCACCCCTATGTTTATACAGCATTATTTATAATAGCCCAACTATGGAAAAAGACCATGTCCATCAATAGATTAATGAATAAAGTTTCTCCCTTTCTGTCTCTTATGTATGTCACTCTCAATATATATATATATATATATATATATATATATATATACACACACACAATATATGCATATTGTATATATTGTGTATATGTATATTGTATATATATATTGTATATATATATATATACAATACATATATATATATATATTCCCACCTATGAATGGATAAAAAGATAAAGAAGATAAAAAGTTGTATGTAGTGTATGTGTATATATACATATATATAGAATATTCATATATATTACATACAAATACATGGGATATTTCCGATGGAATATTATTCAGCCATAAAGAATGAAATCTTGACATTTTTAGCAATGTGGATAGAGCTAGAGTGTCTAATGCTTAGCAAAATAAGTCAGGGAAAGACAAATACCATATGATTCACTCATATGTGGAATCTAAGAAACAAAACAAACAAAGGGAAAAAAAGAGAGTCAAGTCAAGAAACAAACTCAACTATAGAGAACAAACTGGTAGTTGACAGGAAGGAAGTGGGTGGTGGGATGGGTGAAATAAGTGATGGGGATCAAAGAGTAGACTTATCATGATGAGCACTGAGGAATGTACAGAATTGTTAAATCAATATATTGTACACCTGAAATATAATCCTATGTGTTAACTATTCTAAAATTAACATTTAAAAACTTAAAGTTAAATGCCAAAAAAACCTATATTTTTCCAAGCAAACTCCTATTTACATTCACTATTTCTACCTCATCACTTTTTGTTCATTTTTCAGTCTCTTCTAATTTAAGTTCCACTCCTAACACTCCATGAGAGTGGCCCATTTTTTTAAGGATGAAATTACCACTGAGGTCTATACCCCACAGACCCTTACTTTATTGGACTTCCATGTTAATTTCTTAGGGCTGCCATACAAATTACTATAAACTGGGTGGCTAGAAATGACAAATCTCTCCTCTCACAGGTCAGGGATCCAGAGACTGAATTCAAGATTTGGCACAAGGTTGGTTCCTTCTGGATACTTTGAGGGAGTAACCATCCCATGTCTGTCTCCTGGTGCCCCCAGCAAGTTTTGGCATTCCTTGGCTTGTGGCTGCATCACTTCAATCTCTGCCTCTGCTTTCACATTACTTCTCACCATTTATATGTGCCATCTCCTCCTCTTTTTTTTTTTTTTTAAGATTTTACTCATTTATTCATGAAAGAAACAGAGAAAGAGGCAGAGACATAGGTAGAGGGAGAAACAGTTTCCCTGCGGGGAGCCTGATTGAGGATTTGATCCCAGAACTCTAGGATCATGATCTGAGCCAAAGGTAGACATTCAACCATTGAGCCACTTAAGTGGCTCCATTTCTTCTTATACGGATTCCAATCACTGGATTTAATCCTAGATAACCTTAACTTGATTGTATCTATAAAGATTCTGATACTAAATAAGGTCACATTCACCCGCACAGGAAGATTCACTTGAACATATTTTTTTGGAGAAAACAATTCAACTCACTACAACTTCTGAACAGCATTCAACAAATTTGAAGTTGCTCTTGAATCATACTTCCCCTTCTTGGTTCCTGGAACACTAGATTCACCTGATTTTCTTTCTGAGTACTCTTTAGTCTCATTTAGGGGTTCATTTTTCTCTATTCAACATCTATAAAGATCTTCAGAGTTTTACTCTGATCCATCTTCTCGCTTCCATCTTATATTCACTTTCTAGAAAAGCATATTTATCCCCAAATTTGGAAAGATCTCAAATTTGTAGCTCTTCTGAGGTTCAGACCATTCTTTCCAACTGCTTGCATAGCATCTCTATTCAATAATTTATATATCTAAGACTATGGATTTATTTTTTTTTCTAAGACTATGGATTTAAAACTAATCCCTGGGAATGCCTGGGTGGCTCAGTGGTTGAGCATCTGCCTTTGGCTCAGGGTGTGATCCCAGAGTCCTGGGATCAAGTCCAGCATCAGGCTCCTTACAGGGAGCCTGCTTCTTTCTCTCCCTACGTCTCTGCCTCTCTCTGTGTGTCTTTCATGAAGAAATAAATGAAATCTTTAAAAAAATAATAATAAATCTAATCCCTGGTTTTCAATCCAAATTTGTTCCATTTCATATCTTTGATTTCTCAGTAAATTAAATGTCCATTCACTCAGGGTTGCTTGGTTTAATGCAAAAAATCTTGGAGTAAATGCCTTTTCTCTTTTCCTTAGCACTTTTCCCAATCCATCACAGGTCATTGGCAAGATATGTTGCCTCAACTTTTAATGTGTATTTCAATTCCATTCATTTTCCCAGGCACCACCTTAACCCAAACCACAAGAATTTCTTATTTGGAAGACTGAAAAGCCTTGGTAAATAATTTCAATTTCTGCATTCTTATCACCTTCAAATTCATTGTTTTCAAAAATAAAAAAATAAAAAAATAAAAATAAAAATAAAAAATGCATTGTTTTCTATAATAACAAGCTTAAACTTTGAAATAAAGAAATACAGCATTTAAGAAGCCTGGTTCAAAGCTTTTTAATAGTTTCCTAATGCATTTGGAATAAAATTCCAGGTTTTTTTTTTTTTTCATGATCTCCATAAATTGGCCTTGCCAATTTCTCCATCCTCATTTCTTACCAATTTCCAAGACCTACTGAGTATATACTGAATTCCTTTTAATTTCTCAAAAATACAGGACATATGAGCTCCTTCAATACATTGCTCCCTTGAACTGTAGCATTCTTTTTACTCTTTTTTTAAAGATTTTATTTATTCATTCATGAGAGACACAGAGAGAGAAGCAGAGACGTAGGCAGAGACATAGGCAGAGAAATAAGCAGAGGGAGAAGCAGACTCCTTGCAAGGAGCTCGATGCAGGACTCGATCCCCTGACCTGGGATCAAGCCCTGAGCAGAAGGCAGACACTCAACTGCTGAGCCACCCAGATGTCCCCTTTTTACTCATTCTTTAAATAGCCAACTTTCTATTACGTCTTCAAGCTTTGAGTTAAATATCACCTCCTTCGTGAGGTCTTTTTAAATTACAGAACCACTACCTTGATGGAATTAATCTGTTATATTCTGTTCTGTAAATCAATTTTCTTCCGACCACATATCATAGTTTGTAGTTACGTATTTGTATATTTTCAACTTCTAACTTTGTTCTAAAGTTATAGCAGTTAAATATTAAGGGAAGATCTTAGATTGCAAATCAGAATAACTTAATCTTGACCCTGCTGTTAATTAACTTGAGCACGTGTAATTTATCACAGTCTATCTGGTCTCATTTGAAAAAAAATGACTTATTTGGACAAAGTGGCTTCCCAGATTGTGTTGTAGCCTAACAATTCTCCCATTCTATGATCCTATGCATACTATGAAACTTTAAGAGATAATCAACCATCTTTCTACCTTATCTGGATACTAATGAAAACTTGGGATGTGGACCTTCTCAAAAGTAGTATATTCAGTAGTTTTTCATGATTATGAGGATAAGTATATGGGTATAATATACTAACAGTGTTTTTTTTTTCATAAGGCTGGATCTAGGAAAATTTGAAATCTGTGCCTTACAAAAATTGCCCTAGTCTTCACTATTTTATCTCATCAATTTTCAACCATGAATGCCAGATACCCTGTAGCCTCTCTCATCCTCAAACTATCTAGGGTCAGCCAGATAATTTCATAAAGCCTGGGTCTTTATGAAACGTTCATTATTGTCAGTCATCTCTCACACCAAAACATATGTTTCCCTAAGAATTCTTGTCTCCTAAGATCTCATTCAATCATAAATCCAAATTTCCTCTTTCTAAATAGACAATCAACTAAAACAATAAATTAACCTGTGCTGGGTTGGTAGGTTCCAAATGTATTACTCTTTCCAAACAGAATATTTCCATTAGATGAATATATTTTTTGTTCATATTCAATTTCAACAACAAGCAGTATTAATTTAAATTCCAGTAGTATGTCATACCATTTATTAGATATTGCTAAAAGTTAGTCATTTATAAATATATCATTTTATTTCTATTTTATACATAAATATGCAATATTTTAATTATATAGATCTTAGAATTCCTTAATACTTATTTATTCATATTGGAAAAAAAATGTTGTATGAGTGATATTAACTCTAAACATATAAGGAGGTTTTTATAAAATCTCTTTCTTCCATTTTGGTTCAAAATATAAAATTTCACTTTCAGTAATGACTAAAATCAACAACTTCCTAATATATGGTATCGTTTCTAATAGCATAGATTTAAAATGCTTGAGGAGTTTACTGCTAAATAAAAAGATAAAGCATGTTCTTATTATATCTGTCAAGAAGACATTTCTTCATGGTTTCCACTTTTTGCCTCTAAAACATACAATTTAAATACATTTATCCTTATCTTTTTTGTGTCTTCTTTTAAATTCTAGTTACCAATCCATACCTTATTAACTATTATATAAAATTTTCTTTAAAAAAATGTTTTTTATGCATTATATCCATTGGTTTGTCAACATCATTAAGATATATATTATAAAAAACAAACAAAATTCTATTTGGTTGCTATATGTGAGCAAAGAAATTGATTAGGCATTCCTCTTTATTTAAGAGACATATCAGTACATAGAGTTACAGTCTGTCCTCATTTAGTCGTTTCATTTGTAGTGCTCCATATTACATGAGAGCACATCCATTTGAATCTCTTTAATATTCATGATCCTCTCACCAGCCTGAGCAAAAGAGCTAAAGCATTTGATAGCAATCTGAAGAACTTGATTAACAATGTACTAATCATCAGTACCATTGACCTGATTCAAAAATGTTTTCAATTCATCCATCACTTTTATAACCAAAGATGATTGCATTACTTTACCATTTTTTATTTAAATAAAACCCCATGAGCTGAAAATATCAAACTATTTCTACTAAATACACCTTGTCACAATTTAATTTATTTTTAAACTAAGTTCTGAGTGACCTATAATAAACAATTAGTACTTGAACATAGAAAACCAGAGCACAAGTGGTCTTCTGTAAAATCAATTCACTCTGCCTTCACATCACTAAATGTTAAATTGTGCCAAAGAATTAATTTTGCAATAAATTGTCATTGTTACAAAAAAATCCAACTAAGGGATATCACTAGGAGTAATTATACATATATCAAAATGCATTGAATGTAGAATGCGAACTATAATTATCCCCCAAATTGCTTATCATTCAAATGTTAATTTTAAGAATTCTATTTTTATAGCCATAACTTATTTTATTTAAAATTTTCAATATCTTATTTTTAACACATCCTAAAAATATACTACTGGCATGGTAAATTTAATAATTTAAAAGTACGAACATATTCTAGTGTATCATTTTTGGACTCAACTATCGGTATTAGGTTAGTAGAAGATGATATAGTGATCTAGAAGTGGAACAAATTACCCTTTGTACCAAAATATCTGAGCACTGGGTCTACTAGTGAGCCTGTGCAGTATCATGTATTTTTTTTAATAGCACTATGAAATTGAATACATCTGAGAAAACTAGCAGTATCATTCTCCAGACAGACTGAAACATATTTCCATATTAATAGGCCCAAAGTTATAAATAATTTGGCTATCATCTATGCACACGCTCTTCCGTTCTTTCTAATATCAAGTTATAATTTAGCATACCTGTTGCAAAATGTGCTTTAAATCATGATTTTGCATTAGTTCAACATTTTTATTCTCTACTTTTTCTCCCAAATGTTTGAAAATAAGGACAATTTAGATATCTTTAGTATAGAGTTTCATTTTTAAAATCATTATTTAAGATGCTAAACCACTGAGAACATTATCATAATAGATTTCAACTTGTTTAGCTTTCAAGATAAGAATCTAATTTCATGTTTTGGTTTAAATTCCAGTTAGTTAATGTACAGTGCAATATTAGTTTCAGGTACAGAATTTAGTGATTCATCACTTACATACAACATCCAGTGTTCATCGCAACAAGTGCTCTCCTTAAAATCCACTCCATCTGGCCCATTCTCCCACCCACTTCCCCTCCAGTAACCTTTGTTATCCATAGTTAAGAGTCTGTTTTCTGGTTTGCCTCCCCTCCCCCACCATGTTCATCTGTTTTGTTTCTTAAATTCCACGTGAGTGAAATCACATGGTACTTGTCTTTCCATGACTAACTTAGTTTGCTTAGCCTAATACTCTCTAGGCTCCATTCACATTACTGCAAAGGGCAAGATTTCATTCTTCTTGCAGCTAAGTAATATTCCATTACAAATATGTTACATATTAAAATATTTTGAAAAAATTGACTAGCCTGTATGAGACTAAATTTTCTAATATAATTGGATCTGTCATACACAGCAATTTTTAAAATTTCTTATTTAAAACTGTGAGTTCTAGCTTATATAGGGAGTTCAAGATAAAACACTGCCCTTCCATTAAGAGCAAAATGAAGATAATGAAAGCATTAAAACTATAATCTTTTTAAATATTAAATGAAAGTGGGTAACTGGACATTTCAGATTAATCTGTCATAACTCTTATTACTTTTCACATTGTTTTATCTAAAGAAGTATAAAAGAAATCTATGAAAAATTAAGCAAATAACTCAATAAACTTTTAACATTTTCCTGTTATTAGACTATGCAATTTTTGCTATGTGTAAATAATGATACTGAATAAAATGTTTTGATAAAAATATTTTCCTTTTACATGATGAACTGGGAAAATAAAGACCAATAATTTTGTGAAAGATGCTTTTAAATAATGAAAATGGTTCATTAATCTAGGCCTCCTTGCTTTTCTAAAACTGTTTTTCCATGATAGATAATTGCCTTGTGGATGACAGACTAAAATCTGAATTTGGGATAAGTGTGTGGCATAAAATGTCCCCAAATACTATTTGTAAAAATCTCTTCAAAGAGGCTGCCATTATATTGCCCTTTTGGTCAAATGACTTATGGTACTAACCATATGGAATAGAAAACTAAAAATCAGGCAGCCCTGGTGGTGCAGTGGTTTAGCCCCTCCCTTCAGCCCAGGACATGATCCTGGAGACCTGGGATTGAGTCCCACATCAGGCTCCCTGCATGGAGTCTGCTTCTCCCTCTGCCTGTGTCTCTGCCTGTCTCTCATGAGTAAATAAATAAAATCTTAAAAAAAAAAAAAAGGAAACTAAAAATCTAGATGAATCAAAAAGAAAAAAAGAAACTTTAATTTCAGTAGAATTTCCCATTTTTAATGGAAAAAAAGTTGATCAGGTGGAAATGGAAGATTGAGTTTCCACAAAATAAACCACTATTCTTCCCTCCTTTGCCTTCTTTTGCTTTCATAATATTGGAAGTAGAGATACATACAAGATATACATATGTATATGTAAATGAGCATTAATAAAAAGACTAGCATTCTTCCTTAAAAGTTTGAGAACCATTTATTCTAATGCTGGACAGGAACTGATATCACATGCGTATTACTTAGGTCTTGAAAGTTCAATATGGTTCCAGTAGTTAAGGAAAAAAAAAAAAACAGATGAAAATAAGATCTGAACAAACCAAACCAATAAAAATACCCAAAGGTTCAGGTGGAGCTAAGAGCAGATATTGACACAGAATGAAACCTAAGTTGATCTCCACGGATGGGAGTGTAGTATGTGTAGCAATTTCTATAATTCTTACTTGTCTTGGATCTTTTTTATATAGGCCTCTTTCAATACAAAATCTAATTATTCATATGATGAGGTATATGCTCTTGGAGTTCACTGATAACAGGTAATCCAGAACTCTAAGCTGAAGCAGACCACTGGACATGATTTTCATGGGAGGTTGAACAGCTTTCTTGCTTGCCACCTATATTTGTGTAGGTGATAGCGATATTACCCTTAAAAGTATGACTAATAGAGTCCATTTCTGATAGCTGGAACAACCTTCTCTAAGTTAAAATTTTTAGTTTTGAATAGCTTTGGGGGCATTCAGTAAATACAGCATAAGAGTTTATAATTAGTCTGACATTTCTAGACACAATTAACTTGCAGATTCAAATACTTGATTTACATATATAAATATCATCATGCACTGACAATTCATAATCTTCCTTCGGAAAATGTAACTCTATCATAAGTCATTCTCTGGTGGATATTCATTTAATTCTCCATGTGGCTACACATACACACACTTGTGACATTCAGGAAATCTTCTCTTAATCACTAAAAAATATTGCTAAGCAATAGGTTCTCTGACCTAATAGTCTTGGAAATCTTGTATAACTTTAAGATATTAAGTCTTTAAATATCTGATTGTAAATAAAATTTATTAAATTTTATTTTATAGCTTCCTTTCACACATTTTCTAATATTGTTCTATTTTTTCACAAAATACATGGTCTTTATTAGTTTTAGTTAGATCTTTTAAAATCTAAGTATTAGGAAGTCACTTGTGAATAAACAAAGGTGATTTTCAGTATAGCACTAAAAAAAATGGAGATGTTGAATCAAACTTCATGGTCATTTTTCAAATCCTAAAATATAAATTTATTTCATGATGTCAATATTTGTTGGGGAAATACATGTGATGCTCTATGTATGACTCTGCCAACTGTCTCATATTATTTGCAATCACATTTGCATTTACCTCCATTGTTAAATGTCCAAAATATATATGACAACATCTTATCTGGGAAAGTATATGATTCAGAGAAAAGTAAGGAAGAGAACCATCAAATACAATATAAAAAATAAAATCCTGATTCCATATGGATGGATTGAAATATACCCTCAGTCACTGATACCAAAAAAAAAAAAAAAAAAAAAAAAAAGACATGCATCTCTTTAGAGCGCAATTGTGTCTAAACCATTTATTTTCCATTATTTTAAGAAAGTGTTGCTTAAATGGTGGCATTTTGTACTGTAAAATGTTTAAATTGAATAGATTTAATTTTAGGTCCAGCCAAATGTGTAGTTGTCAAGCATTTAATGCTGAAATACGGTGCCTTAAGAAATGTTATTTCAGAGCTGTTTGCCTTTTAAATTCTAACACTCTGTATATCTATTTGTCTAGCCGCCATCAAGGAGACATTGTAGCTGGAGGCGTTGGTAGGAAGACGACTAAAGGGCTGCATCCTGTAAAACCCTCAAGTAGGAATTATTGCCTTTCTTGCCTCAGTTCCCAGCTGTATTATGTCACCAAATCACATCACAGTGTAATCAAAGATGAATAAAATATTTTTTTTCTTTACCTTAAATGCTTTTTCTGTCAATTACAATCAAAGGACATGATTTCAGGTCTGTCAGTTTGTGAGGCTCTTTCCTACTGATGACTAAAGCTGTAATCTGCTAAATATAAAATGAATCAGAAAAGTCTTAGAATGATTTTGCTATTAAGAAAAATGTTTTTTTTTTCCTCCCACAGGGGACAGAAAAGTAATTGGTCTTTAAAGAATGAAATCAAAGATGGGTTGTTTTTTTTTTTTTTTTTCAAATGACCACTTTTCCTCTCTTTATGCTTTCCTCCTCTGCCTTAATTCTAAATCTCCAGTCGCAACACTGGTTTGTTTTTTCTGAGAAAATATACATAGTACTCTAACCAAAACTGTATAGCTCTTTGTAAATATTTTATTAGCCCCTTGTTTTCATATGTCCAAAACTTTCTTGCCATATTACTGCCAATTAGGTACCCCATAATATTAGCAGTAATTCTGCTGTAACTCCAACTTCTAGGCAGGTTTCTGGCTTGATTACATTATTAACCATAATCAAAAACATTTTCCCAGAATGATTTTAGCTTGGTAGTAGGGATTGCTTCCTTTGATCTTCTTAGCGTTATTTTACGATAGGTTGCTCCTCATTTACACTACAAATGCTGGCAAAAATGAAAGTGGTATCTCTGCTAGCAATGCCTGATAAAGTATAATAACTGGTTCAGCAGCCTCTGTCAGCTGCTTTCATCGATGAAAATCAGGTTGTTTATAATGGGGGAGAAAGGCTTAGAATGTAAATGCTTGCCATCATGAGAAGCTATATAGAACTTGTCATGAACTTCTGCCTCTATCCTCAATTAAATTTTTATTTCTATATTGAATTATATTCATGTATTTTCACAATTAAGACACCTTCCCCGTGTGTTACACCAAATACCACTCGTGGTGCTCATATCCAGAATTACTATTAGGAAATGTAAGAACATAAATGCAATGCATACAGATCTTAATTCATTATCTCCCAAAGGTCTCACTCTCCCCTAGCCAGCTCTATCCTTTATTTTACATTACTATTTTTCATCAAAACAAGAAATACACAGTTAGAAACATCCTAAGACCACATATCAACACAAGCTATCTCTTTAAGGTGGGAGAGAAGAAATCACAGACACCTGTTATCCAGTATTTTCCTGTCATTCAGCATACACACACACATAGCAGAATTACCAGACTGAGAAAAAAAGTGTGGAATCAAGTGCTACATATAATCTGGTGATAAATGTAAGCAGTTAGTGCCATTTCTTGTTCCAGATTCCAGTAAATTCAAATCATTTGAAATAATATGCCATACACTGAGTAATAATCCCAAGTGCTTTCCAAGTACTCTGGCAAATGAAAGAATCCCGATGCATTACAAAAGAAATCTCTGAGAAAGTCAAAGAACAAAATTCTGCTTGGATTTTATTACTGGCTGTGGGTTCTTGAAATTAACTTTAAAAAATCATTTTTCATGTATACATACCCCCCAAAGCACGATGAGAATCAGACCAGTTAGCAACCCCGCTAGTTACAAAAGCTAAAGAAATCATACAACATTAGAGCCACAAAAACCTTATGACCCCTGCTCTCATTTCACAAATGAAGAAAGGATGAATGTGCCTGATACAAGGCAGAAGAAAGCTGTTGTGAACAGGCCTAGATCAAGGATTCTGTGAAGCAAAACAACTGCCTGAAAAAGTGTCATATCAAGCTTCATACTTAAATAAAAGTGTCTAGAAAAATGAACTTGACTGTTTTAAATGAATTTTAAGTACACAATATCTATATAGTAGTGAAAAACAAAGCATTTCATACAAAGCTAAACGATAACTACCAACTCATATTTCAGTCTCCTTTTTTCAACTCAACCCCATCCAAAACAAAGAAAAAATACTGCATCAGAATACTTTGTTTCCCTCAAGATTGTGTGTGTGTGTCTGTGTGTACACCCACTGGGTAGAAGATTTTACTATTTGGAAGGGGATCTGAGTATGATCTCCAAGTCAGAATCTTAACAATGGATTAAAACCCAGTATTGTGCCTAAAGCCTGATGATAATAAGCAAAGGACACACCATTTGGCAGGAAACCTTTGATAATTGTATAAACAAAGGTCATTTTTATGCATGTACACATGCTGCTCTCTACACTACTGGATTCAAATCCTTTTTTCAATGTTTTGTAGGACTTTGAAAAAATTTATTTAATTTAGAAGCAGTATCCTTATCCATATCTAGTGAAGGTAATATTGTCTACCTCTTCAGTTCCTTTTAGAATTAAATAAAATTAAATACCTAGGACAGTGCTCAGAACATAGTATTTACTTAGAATATCACTTATATCTTGTAATGAATTATCTTCTTTTCCCATGGAAATGGCTACTGGAAGGATGAAGAAACAGTTCCTGATTTTATCCTTACCATTTTACACAGTCTCTGTAATGTACGGACAGGTACTCAAAAACTTTTGATTGATTGGCTGCCTGGATAAACAGGTGGATTATGTGTACACGAGCCTAGTCAAGGGGTAGGGGAGGGGAGCTAGTAATTATTTGGTAAATTTGATCAATTTATTGATAGAGATTCCTAAATATTACTTTCTCCTTAAACATTTTCTCAGTATTTCTAAAACTTTTGTTCTTCATCTACACCATCTGCATGGGTTTTGCTATACATCGGTGCTTCTCAAACTTTCACCTTATGAAAACAATATTCATTCAACCCTCCTGATTTCACTCACCAGACTGCTTGAGAGCAGAAGTAAAGGAAGAGAGAATTATTTCTGTCCCAACTGCACCCAGGTTTCCCGCAAGCCGACGTGGTCACTGGTAACCCATCATGACACACCAGTCTCACCAATTGGGCAGGAGGCTCTGACTACTCTCCTTTACCTAATATTACTTATTAAAATAACTCTAAATATTGTTTCCAGTTAACCTTAAGTACTAATATCTGTGAAATCAATATTGTTTTGTTAGAAAACCTTAAGAATCTTGATGGCTTAAAACAACTTGGGTTTATTCCTCATCTATGCTGCAGGTACGTTGAGGGCTAGAATGTTCTCCAGAGCCTCTGTTTCATGTTGTCTTCACTCAGGGACTGAGGTTGAAGGAGCTTCTTAGATCTGGAATGTGCCTAATCACTGTGTTAGTAGGAAGACACCATAGTGGATTGCATGTTGGTTAGTAAAGTCTTCTGCCCCAAGTTTATTGGACAGAGAGGTCTAGTGGCCGTGATGAAAATCAAGGCTATGAGGAAATGCAATCCTATATCCTACAGGAGGAGACTGAAATACTGACCAACAGTCCTAATGACTAATCTTCATTTCTTTTTGTTTTCCTTCTTGAAATATGATGGAGACCTTACCGTATCAGGGTACACATAAACGATTACATATCAAAGATAAGAAAATCAGTTCTTTTATAAAAGTGATTTTCAGAATATAACAATGTTCCTTCAGCCTCTATGTACAAAGACAGAGAAATATTGTTGTAACTCTGCTGTGAGCTTCATAGCTATTATTTGCAATGTCAATATTTTATTTCCATGAGCTTTACTTTTCACTGTTTTAGGCAACTATCATTTACAAACTCCAAATCTTTAAATTTCTAAGTGTCTTCAGGATAATCATGCATGGAAGCATCCTCCGGTTTTCTAAAGATATTATAAAATTCCTTCAGCTGAGAGTAGGCTTGTGCAAGCAAAGCATGCTGTTGCTCCAATGCATCTCATTGGGCTACACCGTATCTTGCAATGGCAGATGCAGCTGCCCCTCGGTCCCATGGTGGGCATAGCACAATCACAGCCTTTTCACTGCCTTCACTGTGATATTACCACCAGTCAGCTGGTGATCCCACCTTGTAGAAGCAGTGAACTATATCCAAGTAACTATCTAGTTGAGGCTAGAGTAGTCTGACTGGTCAATAAAGCGTAAGTCACCTGACAAAGCCATACAGGTTAGAGGTAAACAAATAAATGCAATACAAATTAACTTAGAGGAAAAATTATTATAAATAGAAATGAGTCAGGGTAATATCTGTAGTAGTAGTTGTTGTTGTTAAGTATCCAAATAGGGGTTGGCACAGCATCACATAGCAAAATATCCAGATATTTTATTGAATGTTTTGCTTTTCATTTGGATGTTTTAATGTTTCCCTGTCGCTTTCTGTGGAAATTACATAAAAATAGCATATTCTCTATCCCACATACAGGGTTTGCACTGACAGGTGGCAGGTGGAAAGGCAACTCTAAAAGGAATGTGCCCCTATATTTCTAAATGCCCTGTGGCATACCTTGATGATTCACAGTATGATACAAGAAATGTGCCCTAAATCTTCAATATGGCAGCTGATTTCCATTCTATACACAAAGCAGATATGAGGCATGGAGACCTGATGGAACATGCATCCTTCAACCTGGTAAATGCAGCTAGATTAACCAAAATATTTTAAAACAGCCAATCATTTTAAATGCATTGCTTGCCATTGCATAATTATTTAATAAACCATATAACATACAACTGTTATTCAGTCACAGAGGCCCTCTTCACACTGCACCATATGGCTAATGGCTTCGATCGCACATCACACCATACTGAGAATTCCTTCTCATCATACTGTATTGGCTACAGACTCAGTTTGTGGCTAATGTGTGTGTTACCCTTTCACTGCATGTTTATTTTATGAGATGGTGGTGTCTGTTTTGGTGTTGATTCTAAGATGATAAACTACTATTTTTAAAACTTAACTAGAAAATCACCTCAATGTTCATTTTCCAAGATGGATTTTTAAGCATAATTTGTATCCTTTCCCCAGTTCCAACTCTAAATTCTGGCTTTTTGCATTTTGATAAATATCAACAATGGAAGTCTACATTTATTATAGTGTCACTGGTAGATGTAAAAATCCAGACATATGTAAATTGTCTATGGGCATCATTTAAGGACATCTAGCTGGTGGATTTCTTCTCCATATCTACTGCAGGGCAATAGAAAGGGTCTGGGAGTTCCAAATAATTTAATTTCAAAAACTGTCTTTCCACATCCAGTCTTCAAGAGCACCTCAGTGAGCCTCTCATAGTAGCTTTTTAGTGAACGTCAGCACATGTCGGGATATCCCAGATACAGGTCTCCGGTGTTTTTGTTTTCCAAATGAACACTAATTGAATAATACATATTTTTGGTTTTGAAAACAGAATAAGGAAAAATGTGAGATTGAAAATTGATGTTATTTTTGCAACATTTCAAAAATAATACCAAATATTTGGTCAATTTATTAAGATTTAACAAGCATATGAACAGATTTTTTTTTTTTTAACTTTCCAGACCAGATGTTTTGGCACTGGTCTTATAAGATGATATGGATGGGAGGGATGAAATTATCCCTGGGTGTAAATAGAGTAGCTATCTTATCTGAACAAAAAACTCAAAGTAAAAAGCACATGAACAGCATCACTCTCACTTTGCCTGGAAATAAAAGGAAATGTAAGAAAAGATTTTGTTTTGTTTGGGTTTTTTTAAAGATATAGTTTGCAATTTCACATTAAGAAAGCCCATTTCTGGTTGACAAGTTTTCTGTTTCTAAACATGAGGAATGTTGCAAGTTAGGAAAAAAATGTTTACCCTCTTTGAATTTAATCAAATTTGTTGATGGCAGAAATTAGCATGACTGGTGCTTAGCGGAAAATCAAGATGATTACTCCTAGCATACCCCAGCTTTAAAGAACCCAACGTGTTCATTTTGTATTTCAGCCAACATAATTTTATAACCGTTTGGCTTCTACGATATTTCAAGGATGAGCAGAATAAATGAATAAGTTTTCCTTGTTCAAAGAGGAATCATTTAATGATAATCAAACTGCTTTAGTTTGAGAAACAAGCTTCATATTCATAAAAAGTTATATAATAAAACCATAGAATTAGATGGACAAAGGCTTATCAAATTAGAAAGCAAAATAAAGCCAGTATAATTTTCTTAGATTCAATAGAGCATTCTTACCTTGTTGGGCCATCTAATTGCTGGGTAAAATTACATGTGTTTGTATGTTGTTTTATGGTCAATCCTAAAACTCAAATATATCCAATTTTATAAACAGGGCTCCAAAGTGAATCTTGGCTCATTTCTGGTTATAATATCTCAGAAAGCCTTTGTGATAGCTCAGTAAATTGTAAACTCCACTTTAAAAAGACTAAAAATAACAAAAGATGCCAATATTATCCAACTATACAATCCACCAATTAAAGCACTTATTTTTCACAATTCAACCTTTTTCTACGTGACTCTTATTACAAAAAAAAAATAGATATGTAGTCTAAATAATTTATTTTCAAATACAACCAGCTTTGCTAGATAGAGTATGTTCTACCTAATTCACATATGGGCAGTGGGGACATGATTTAAGACTTTGATCCTCTATTTTTATGAAGTTTTGCCACTTCCTTTCATCTGGCTATTTTTTCTTTCCTTCTAAGTAGTCAATAATGAGAAACAAAATGGTTAAGTGTCACTTAAACAAAATGGTTAAGTTCCCTGGTTCTTTGCTTGAAGGAATGAAGGAGGTCTTTAGTTTTTCTTAGCCCTCCTCTCCAAGTACAAGAGAACTTGCAAAAATCACATAATAACATAAAAGAAAGGTTTGGGTGACTTGTCATCAGGGATGATTTGTTTATTATAATTTCTTTGATTTACAGAGACTAAAGATGAAGTTTCTACTATGACTAGAGGAGCACCCCAGCTGAGTCCCTACCACTGGGCTACTGCCTAAAATTTGTAAGGGCTGGCTTCTTGGCACCATATAATTTCATTATGCCCAATCCTATAGAGATGCTGGGTGTGCAAGGGCACCAGGATGCCCATACTAAATCAGTTGTTTCAATGCACCTAATAGTACCCTAGTGCCCAGGAAGTGCTAATTCACTTCACATGAGTGAACAGTCTACTTCCAGATAGCAGTTTACCCACCCAGGCTCACCATAGGATTGGTCCATTATTAATAAGGCTTTTGCTTTAGCTCACTCCCACAAAGAGTCCTGCCTTTGATGCACCATTTTCATAGTCATTGCTTTGTGGTTTGGTGCATTGATATTAAGGTCTTTTTTTCTTTTAACTAGATACAAAATTAGATCATTTCAAGTGAGAAAATCCATTCATCTGTAACACAGAGCAAATTTATAACCATTCAGTTGCTTTTGATTCTTCTCCAAGGTTCCTCAGGCATTTCTAGTAAATGACACCTGGGGAAAGAATAGGTCCAACATGCTAAACTCTCCACTGACTACTGTACACAAACTCGCACAAAGATACTGAGCTTTAATTGCTTGTTAATAAGTTTTTTTAATTGACCTACTCTAGTTTGGTGTATTCTCTGTTATCTTTTGCTTGTTTTATCCAGAGGCCATGCTGTGATATTGCCTCAATGAACCAAAGACAGGGAAATACACACCCTGGATATATGTAAACTAAAACAGTTGGCATTTCTCTCTCCTGATGATTTTCGTTCTTTGTAAAGCTGCTAAGAAATTTTTGAAAAAGACTCCAAGAAAAGCAAAGTTAGAATAAGAAAACTTACTACTACTGATTATCTCACATATCCATTTCTTCACTTACTCCTGTAATTAAAATATTCTATTTCTATATTTTAGCAATGTTTATATTCAAATGTACACTCTAATGATATTTTGAATAAACAACTAGTTTTTAATCTTTTTGTTAGTGTTTTAGAGAAAATTAGATTTTCTTAGGAGCAGACATCCAAGCCAATGGGTTAAAACACTGGCAACACACAAATTCTGCAGTGGGCTTTAAACTTAGAAAAATGACATTTTCTGTCCACTTCAATTAGAGAAAATATTTTGTATATTAGAGCACTCTGCCAGGTAATGTACCATATTTTGTATTTGAGTTTGCACCATATTTTATCTACTTGCATATAGCTGTGAATATATCTACAGCAAACATTCATTCTTTGGGAGATGTGTTTGCAAGGACAGTATGAAATGGGGAAAATGCAAAATCTGTCTGATACAGGGAAGATACCCAACTGTGAGGAACGTGAGAATGGAAATATATGAGGTGTGACAATAAAGTAATAAAACTAATTTCCTTGTGTGGTTCATAAACTAGCTCTAAAGTCAATTCCATGAATGGAGTTCCAAAAACGCTCTGAGCAGTGGCAACCCTGTGGAAATCAGTGTATCAGCTTCCCAAGTCTAGTGCTAAAAGGCGCAGCACACATGTGAGTGTTAATATTTCTGTATTTTTGTAAAAACATATGTGCCCTTAAAAGTCTTATCTTTTGAGGTCCTTTTGGGTCTAATTTTCTTTTCTGAAATTTCATGACAAACTCATTATAAAGTTCATTAAAATACTTGACAAAGCTTTAAAGCTCCAAATATTTTCCACTCACATTGTGTATAGCATGGTACATTCTGGCAAGATGAGGTTGCATAAAAGGCTATACTTATTTTATTTATCTCAACTTATTTATCAGAGATATGAATAGTCATTTTCTTTGAAACATTTTAAGCAACTTGAGAAGGATCCATCAAGAAGTATCAATGGACCAAGAAGAATCCCAATATGCAATAAAGTTTCCAGAAAAAAACTACAGGTAAGGAAAAAGAAAAGAGCATTGCTGTTCTCGATTACCATTTGTGTTCCAAAGTGACTTCAAATGAATTGTACGTTAAAAATGCAAAGTATTATTTCACAGCTCCTTTGAATTTCAAGAGCTAAATCTTAAAATTTAATCAATTCGGATTTAACTAGGAAACAAGGTATGTATTGTACTTCTTATCAGAAGCAGAAGTTGGGCCTTATTCAATTCTCATCACATTTGATAAAATGACTTTATGAAATTATTGCTGATAGTTTCATTCACAAATTGTGCTTTAAATCCAGAAGAGCATCAAATAGTTTAGAACACAAGTAAGAAAGAACTTTTGCTCATATCTAATTTCGATAAAAGAATTCTTTCCTAATCATTACCAACATCAGTTAAGGACCAGAATTCACTATGTCAAGACCAACATGTTTGATGTGTCATGTCAGAGGTGGAAGAAACATTTCAAGTTATAAACCTCTAGTTTTCAAGGAAGAAAACCCAGAACCCACCATGTGACTTAGTATCCCACAACAAGTCAGTGGCAGAGCCTGAATTAAAATCCAGCAGTATAAGCACCCTGTGACCAACGATAGTCTATTCTGCTTATATGAAGTAGTCACATTTATCAAAGTCCATCTCCTCCTCTCTGGAAGGAGCAGTTGGGCATAACCAGCTGCAAAGCCTTCTGGCCATTGATCAGTTTACTAGTTACAAAATGATTTGGCTATGGTCCCCACAGATACTGGCATATGGCCTGAAATGGTGCTACCAAAATCCAGCCCATTGTGAATAGTTGTGCTGTTTGGCTCTGCACAAGGATATCTGACAAAGTGGGTGAAGGTGAGCTCAAATTCAGCCCGTACTCTGTGTGATAGTTCATTTTATGCATCAAGTTGGCTGGGCAATGGTGCCCAAATATTTGCTCAAACACTATTCTGAATGTTTCCATGTTTTACTGGATACGATTAACATTTAAATCAGCGGATTTTGAGTAAAGCAGATTCCCCTTCATAATGCCAGTGGGCCTTGTCCACTCAGTTGGGACATTTAATGAAACAAAGACTGACCACTCCCCAAAGGAAGAAATTCTGCAAGCAGACTGCCTTTGGACCTGAACTGCAATTCTTTTTTTTTTTTTTTTTTTTCTGAACTGCAGTTCTTCCCTGATTTTCATCCTACCAGCCTGCCACATCAGATTCTAGACTCACCATGCCTTTTACACTGATGTGAGCTAGTTCCTTAAAGTAAATCTATGTATCCACATTTATACCCTGTTTGTCCTGTTTCTTTGGAGAACTGTAATACATTTTGCTCACCAGTCTAGATGAAAAAGGCTCTTTTTTCTAACTCTCATAAAGGTAAAATAGGGGCTACCAAAAGGCCTATCTTTCCTTCACTATCATTTACTTTTTACCCAATAACTAATAGTAAACTAAACATTCAGGATTTATTCAAGGTAGTTCCTAAGAATGGATTTTTAACATACTAAAGAGAGTTCAAAACATACCCTTGAAAGATGCCTTGGAGACTCAGGATGACCTACGACACAACTAAATTAGAAAAAAACGGAAGCTGCCGTCAGATGATAAATCTTTCCTTGTAGGTCCCAATTCCCTTTTCCATTCTGAGGCTTTGACCTATGACTTTTGCATCCCTTCTCAACTCTGGCCTCTCTTGTAGACTGCTCTATTTCCTATAGTTCTGGTACCTGTAAGACTGCTATTCAGACAATTATGTTTGTTCTATCCCTGGACTGCATTCTAAATCTAAACAGCTCAGTTATGACAGCTCAACAGAAAGGCCCTAGTTTCCTCTCTTGACAAATGTAGGTTTTGGGCCAGTGGAATTTGCTATGTATTTATTAACTCATATTACCCCAGCCTACTTTCTATAATTGTTCCTCAATAAATTATTAACATTAATTTATTAGTAATTGAAGCATGTTCCAATTCCATAAAAGTAAAGTATAATTAGAGCTAAGTAGGATCTTGAACCATTTGATTTTTCTGTTTTGAAGCATATTGGGTATAAAATATTTTCCTATCAAAAATGATACATATCAAAATTATTTTAACTCAGTAAAAATGAGGTAGTTACATTCTATTAATCAGTGTGATAAAAAGAGGAACTTCATAAGTATAATTATGATAAAAATTCTAATGAAAAATTCCAAGGGAGAAGATACATATTAAGGCACACTAGCAGAATGCAGGCTAGAATATGTAATACTGTACGTGAATTTTTATGGGGGGCAGGGGGTTTTAGTCAAGAAACCAAACGACATGCAATTTTTATCACTTTTTTTGTTTTCTATATCATAAATATAAAAATATTCTCACAGATATATTTCTTTTTAACTTTAAAGATCTTTCCAAAATATTATATGTTATAGGATATGTTCATGGTTTACTTTACTGGTAGAGGAATGGTTGGATAAAGGAAGAAGAGAGAGATTTTTTTACACAAAGACTTCTCTAGTTAAAGAAATAGATTACCCACATTTAGTGGAACACTACCAGCTCTTCCTCCTTTCCAAAGCCTTTCCAGGCTGCTTGGACCCTAGACTTTTGACTGCAGTACAATTCAAGTTTATCTTAGTTTGAAGCTCACCCCTTCACTTTGCTGTTATATTTCTATGCATATAACCTTCTCATATCACTAGATTCTAGACTTTTTCAGGGAAGGAATTATGTTCGTAAGAATTCTTTGTAGGGGTACCTGAGTGGCTCAGTTGATTAAGCCTCTGACTCTTGGTTTCAGCTCAGGTCAGGATCTCAGGGTTGTGAGATTAAGCCCCTCATCAGGCTCTGCACTGGGAATGGAGCCTGCTTTAGATTTTCTCTGTCCCTCTTTTTCTGCCCTTCCCCCCACTCACATGCTCTTGCTCTCTCTCTCTCTCTCTCAAATAAAATCTTTTTTTAAAAAAAGAATTCTTTGTATCCTGTACATGGTATCTTCTAACTGAACTGTCAATAACTGAGGACCTCTCTTTTCTTAAGGGCAATGTTGACCCTATGAGATCAGCTTTCTGTTTTGAAGAGTAATGTCAACAACGAGTAATTTCAATTGGATTTGGTTAAACTAACAAAGAATCCATACTTGGTCTTCCAGAACCACTTAAGCTTGCCAAATTGAAGCATTGCAGGAACAAATCCAATAAGCTGATATCATCTCTATTCATCCTCCTCATGCCTCTCTGGTAGCACAGAATTAAAGCTTTTACAGATCCAAGTTAGAAGAAACTAGCAATAGTAAACAGATTTTTTTAACTCTGCCAGCCAGCAGTACATATTCAGTTTCAATATTTATCTTAATAACTTTTACTTTGTAATAAGTTTCTAGGCTTCTGCAATCAATTCTCTGTATGTAGCCTTCAGCGGTCACCCTCAGATCTGAATCTTCATTTAAATTAGTTTTCATATCAGTTTCATTTCTATACACTAACAAGGAGACAGAAGAAAGAGAAATTAAGAAATTGATCCCGTTTACAACTGCACTACAAATCATAAGATACCTAGATATAAACCTAACCAAAGAGATAAAGGATTTGTACTCTAAAAACTACAGAACACTTATGAAAGAAATTGAGAAAGACACAAAGAGATGGAAAAACTATTCGATGCTCATGGATTGGAAGAATAAATATTGTTAAAATGTCTATGCTACCCAGAGCAATCTACACATTCAGTGCAATTCCTATCAAAATGCCATCGACATTTTTTACAGAGCTGGAACAAATAATCCTAAAATTTGTATAGAACCAGATAAGACTCTGAATAGCCATAGGAATGTTGAAAAAGAAAACCAAAGCTGTTGGTATCACAATGCCCAATTTCAAACTATATTACAAAGCTATATCATCAAGACAGTATAGTATTGGCACAAAAACAGACACATAGATCAATGGATGGAACTGGAGGGTATTATGCTGAGCAAAATAAGTCAATCAGAGAAAGACAATTATCATATGGTTTCACTCATATGTGGAATATAAGAAACAGCACAAAGAGGGAAAGGAGGAAAAACTGGGAAGTAATCAGAGAGGGAGACAAACCATGAGATACTATAGGAAGCAAACTGAGGAGTTCTGGATGGGAGATGAGTGGGTGGTGGGGGGAATTGAGCGATATAATGAGCCCTGGGTGTTATATACAACTAATGAATTACTGACCTCTATACTGAAACTAATGACGTACTTTACATTGGCTAACCAAATTTAAACTAAAAAATTAGCTTTTATACACCTTCATTTTACAATAAAACAAAACAACAACAACAACCACAAAAACTAACCACAAAGGGACTCACTCTCATTCAAAAACATTCTGATACAAACTTTTGAAATTTAAGTTTCTGTTTGTTTCCCATAGAGTTTGTTAGATTTATATTCCTTTTCCTTAAGTCTTAAGCAAGATAGAATTTTTCTCCTGATCCACCTATGATTCATTCATGTATTTATTTTTAAAGACATTTATTGAACACAAGCTATGTTCCAAGTACCATGCTACCTTTGGGGAGATAACTATAAACAAGCCAGTTAGCCCCAGTCCTCATGGGACTACAAAAAACATGATAAATTTGATAAACAGCGATATATCAGCTTTAGAGCCTTATAAAAAGAAACAAGGCCGTAACATATGCAAAATAATAAGATACTTCAAATTAAATTAACACAGTAGTTTTAATTAACATGCAAGCTGAATGGAACTAACATTAGAATATGAGATTTTGAAGTTCTGCTCAAAAAGATACCTAGTCACAGGACTTTATGACAGAACCAGTACTAAAATTCTTCTTTTCTGATAGATTTCATTACCTGATTAAATGGGACAAGGATAAAGCCTAGAATGGTATCTACTCAAACCCAGTTCAGTCATACATATTCCATTTCCCCCTTTCCTACCTCCTCTCTGACTTACTCCAGTGCTCTGCCTTGACTGAAAAGAATAAACCACAAGAGTAGTATTACTGTTACCTGTGGCTCAAATAAAAAAAGATCTGTCCCACAAGTCCTGCATGATTTAGAGATTTCTTTTACTTGATATTTTCCCCTTTGTATTTGTTGAAGGAGAGAAAACATGTTAACATCTCTCACAGAAGAAATTTCAACCAGAAAAAAAGATTTGAGAAGAAAAGAGTTATACTTTCCTCTCTGAATCACACATTTGAAACAATTCTACAAAATAACTAGTCTCCCCAGCATTGCTCAAGAAAATTATTAACTGAGTTTAAATAAAGACTACTGCTATCCACAGAGTCATTCCTTGCAAATCACAAGTCTTCATCTATATAAAGACCCCCTGTCCATTGGAAGGGCCACAAATTGCCTCTCAAAATAAACTTTCTATATGTCTGTATTTTAAGTCAGAACATTTTAACCACACACCCAGATATAAGATAAATACGTTATCCCAGTTTTATGTGAGGCAGTAAGACACAGCAAAACAGCAGTTGATTTGATGTGTACAGATTTACAATCCATGGTTTATCCCACAACAGGAATCTAAATACATGCCTCCTTAAAATTCCATTAAATGGAACCAAAACTTAGGTCAGAAACCCTACTTATATCCTTTATAATGTAAAACCCTTTATAAACCCTAATTATATCCTAATATATCCTCATATCCAAAAGGATATAATTATATATACAACTTAAAAGGAAGTTGCAAACTCATTATAACTTCCAAGTTAATAATTTTAGTGACAAAATGGTATGAGTGGGATTTCTTATGGGTACTTTTTTATCGTGCTAAAAGTGCTTAAAATTGTTAAGATGGTCAATTTTATGTTAAATATATAGGTATTGTTGTGTAACAGATAATCGAGAACTTTTTCATTTTGCAAAACTTAAATACTATATCCATTGAACAGCTTTCTTTTCCCCTTTTCCCCTTCCCTCCAATCCCGGGAAACACCACTCTATTTTCTATTTCTAAGAGTCTAAATACTTTAGGTACACCCAAAGATGTAATCATGTAATTGTTATCTTTTTGGGACTGGATTATTTCACTTTGCATTATGTCAGGTTTATCTGTGCTATAGTATACAACAGAATTTCCTTTTTTAAGGCTGAAATCATTGCAAAATCCCATATCGTGAAGATTTTCCCCTATGTTTCCTTCTAGAAGATTTATAGTTCTGGGTCTTACATTTAGTCTTTAATCACTTTGAGTTAATTTTTGTATATGGCATAAAGTAAGGGTCAAACTTCATTTTTCTTGCATGTGTGAATCATTTACCAGCACCATTTTTTAAAAAGAGATCATCTGTTCCCCAGTGTGTAACCCTTGCACCTTTATCGAAGACCCATTTGACTGAATATGGAAAGGTTTATTTCTGGGCTCCTGATTCTGTTTCATTTGTCTACAGGACTGTCTTTGCTCCCTATTTGGTTCCACTGGTCTATGCATCTGTCTTTGCACTAATAACAGATTGCATTGATTACTATAGCTTTGTAATAAGTTTTGAAATCGGGAAATTCCAGGCTTACAGTATTGCTTTTCTTACTCAAAACTGTTTGGGCTACTGAAGGTCCCTTGAGATTTCATATGAATTTTAGGATGACTTTTCAATTTTTCCACACAAAAAAGCCATTGAGATTTCAAGACTGCATTGAATCTGTGAGTGGCTCTAGACAGTGTGAATATTTTAATATTAAGTCTTCCACTCCATAAAAGCAGAATGGAGTTCTTTCTGTTATCTTTTAATCTTCTTTACTTTCAGCAACATTTTATAATTTTAAGAATACAAGTCTCTTACCTCTTGGTTAAGTTCATTTCTGCATATTTTATTATTTTTGAAAGTATTATAAATAGCATTGTTTTAATTTTCTTTTCAGATTATTGTTAATGAATCAACATAACTGATTTTTGCAAGTTCATTTTGTGTCCTGCAATTTCATTGAATTTGTTCATTCATTCTAATGGGTTTTTTGTGTGTAATTTTTAGGAATTTTACACAGAATATCATGCCATCTATAAACAGATTATTTTACTTCTTCCTTTCCAATTTAAATGCTTTTGTTTCTTTTTCTTGCCTAATTGCTCTGGCCTATGCTTCTAATACTGTGTTGAATAGAAGTGGTAAGAGTAGGCATATTGTTTTTTTGAGAGGGACAGATTTCAGTTTTAAACCAGTGAACACGATGTTAGCTGTGAGCTTCCTATATGTTGACGAAATGTTTTCTGTTCCTAGTTTGTTGAATGTCTTTATAACACACCTCATTTCATTGCGTTTCACTTTATAGCACTTGACAAATACTGCATTTTTTATAAATTGAAGATTTGTGGTCACCCTGCATTGAGCAAATCTATCAGTGCTATTTTCCCATAGCATTTATTGCCTTCATTACTGTCACATTTGGGTAAGTCTCACAATATTTCAAATTGTTTGTGAATATTATATTTGTTATGGTGATCTGTAAACAGCAGCTTTGGTGTTACTATTATAATTGTTTTGGGTCATGATGATCCATATCCATATAATACAATGAACTTAATATTTTATGTGTTCTGACTGTGCCACTGACCAGCCATTCCCCCATTTCTCTCCTTTCCTTCAAGCCTCTCTATTCCCTGAAACACAACATTGAAATTAAGCCAATTAGTAATGCTGTGATGGCTTCTAAGTGTTTTAGTGAAAGGAAAATTCACATCTCTCACGTTAAATCAAAAGCTAGAAATGATTAAGCTTACTGAGGAAGGCATGTTAAAACCTTAGGCCAAAAGTGAGGCCTCTCACACCAGTTAGCCAAGTTGTAAATGCAATGGAAAAGTTTTTGAAGGAAACTAAAAGTGTCATTCCAGGTGGCAACTGAGCTCTTGGGTGGATTAGTTAGTTAAGCCTCTGCCTTCAGCTCAGGTCATGATCCCAGGGTCCTGGGATGGAGCCCCACATGGAGTTCCCTGCTTCTCCCTCACTCTCTGCCTCTCCTCCATGCTTGTGCACTCTCTCTCTTTTTCTCAAATAAGTAGATTAAAAATCTTAAAAAAAAAAAAAAGTGCCACTCCAGTGACCATATAAATGATGGAAAGAGAAGCAGCCTATTGCTGATGCGGAGAATGTTTTAGTGCTCTGGATAAAAGATTAAGCCAGCCACAACATTTGTTTAAGATAAAGCCTAATCTGGAACAAAACCCTCACTATCTTCAGTTCTATGAAGACAGGGAGATGAGGGAGCTCCAGAAGAAAAGTTTGAAGCTAGAAGATCTTGGTTCATGAGGTATAAGGGAAGAAGCCATCCCCATAACATAAAAGTGTATGGTAAAGCAACAGGTGCTGATGTAGAAGCTGCAGCAAGTTATCCAGAAAATCTAGCTAAGATAATAAAGGTGGCCACACTAAACAACAGATTTTCAATGTAGACAAAAGAGCCTTATATTAGAAGATTCCACCTAGGACTTTCATCGCTAGAGAAGATAAGTCAATGACTTCAGAGAGGCTGAATCTCTTAGGGGCTAATGCAGATGGTGACTAAGTGGAAACCAATGCTCATTTATCATTCTGAAAACTCCAGTGCGCTTAAGAATTATGCTAAATCTACTCTGCTTGTGCTCTATAAATGGAACAACAAAGCCTAGATGACAGCACATATGTTTACCATCTAGTTTACTGAATATCTTAAGCCCACTGTTGAGACCTATTGCTCAGAAAAAAATATTTCTTTCAAAATACTCCTTGACAATGCACCTCATCACCCAAGAACTTTTTTTGTTATTGTTTCAAGTTTTTGTTTAAATTCATTAGTTAACATATAGTGTAATATTGGTTTTAGTAAAATTTAGTGATTCATCACTTATATTTAACACCCAGGGCTTATCACAAGTGATCTCCTTAACCCCCATCACCCATTTAGCCCACCCCTTTCCCACCTCCCCTCCATCAACCCTCAGTTTGTTCTCTATAATCAAGTCTCTTCCGGTTTGTCTCACTCTCACCCTTTCCCCTTTCCCCTAAGTTCATCTGTTCTGTTTCTTAACTTCCACTTATGAGTGAAATCATATGGCATTTGTCTTTCTCTGACTGATATGTTTTGCTAGCTCCAATGAAGATGTACAGTGAGATGAATCTTGTTGCCATGCCTGCTAACACAACATCCATTCTGCAGCCCATGAATCAAGGAGTAATTTCCACTTTTAAGCTTTATTATTTAAAAAATACCTTGTGAAAGGCTGTAGCTGCCAGAGATAGTAATTCCTCTAAAGGATTTTGGCAAAGGAAATTTAAAATTTTCTGGAAAGGATTCATCACTGTAAATGTGAATAAGAACATTTGTGATTCTGGAAAAGAGGTCAAAATATCAGCAATTGGAATTTGGAAGAAGTTGATTCCAACTCTTATGGATGACTCTGAAGAGTCAAGACTTCAGTGAAGGATGTAGTAGAAGTAGCAAGAGAACTAGAACTAGAAGTGGATCCTGCCGGTGTGACTAAATTACTGTTATTTTTTGATAAAACATTAATGGATGAGGAGTTGCTTCTTATGGATGAGCAGTGGTTTCTTGCAATAGAATCTACTCCTGGTGAAGATGGTGTGTAGCTTGTTGAAGTAACAAAAGATTTAGAATATTATATAAACCTAGCTGATAATGCTGGCAGGATTTAAGAAACTTGACTCCAATTTTGAAAGTTCTATTGTGGGTAAAATGCTATCAAAGAGCATGACATTAAAAAAAATAGAGCATAACATGCTACAGGGAAATCATCTGTGAAAGGAAGAGTCAGACAATGCAACAAACTTCACTATCATCTTATTTTTAAAAACTGTCATAGCCACCACAGTCATCGGCAACCATCACCCTGACCAAACAACTATCAACATTGAGGCAAGACCCTTCACCAACAAGATTAGAATTCACTGAAAGCTCAAACGATAATTAGCATTTTTAACAAAGTATTTTAAATTAAGATATATACATTGTTCTTTAGAAATATTATTGCACCCTTAATAGACTACACTATAGTGAAACATAAATTGTATATGTACCAGAAAAGCAAAAAATAAAAAAAAATTACTTGCTTTATTGTGATATTTGCTTTATTGTGGTGGTCTGGAAACCCACCATATTTCCAAAGTATGCCTGAACTATGAAAGAACATTGAATTTTGTCAAATGCTTGTTCTGCAGCAATTGAGATGAACATGTGGTATTGTCCTTCATTCTTTAATGTGGTGTATTACATTGATGATTTTCATATGTTCAATAATCCTTACATTCCAGAAAGAAATCCCACTTTGTCACAGTGTATAATCCTTTTAGTATGTTATTAAATTCAATTAGTTAGTATTTTGTTGAGGATTTTTGCATTTATGCTCCTCAGCTATATTGACCTTTAATTTTTTTTCTTGTATTTTTTTTCTGATTTTGATATCAGGTAATGCTGGCTTCATCAAAAAGCATTTGAAATGTTCCTTCTGCTTAAATTTTTAAAAATAATTTGAGAGAGATTGATGTTGGTTCTTTACATCTGTGAAACCATCTAGTCCTAGGCATTTTTTTTAAGATTTTATTTTTATTTATTAATGAGAGACAGAGAGAGAGAGAGAGAGAGAGAGAGAGCAGCAGCAGCAGCAGCAGCAGCAGCGAGAAGCAGGCTCCATGCAGGGAGCCAACGTGGGACTCGAACCCGGGTCTCTAGGATCAGGCCCTTGGCTGAAAGCGGCGCTAAACTGCTGAGCCACCTGAGCTGCCCCCTCGGCATTGCTTTGCTAGGAATTTTTGGTTACTGATTCAAACTCCTTACTAATTACAGATTTTCTATTTCTTCATGATTTAGTCTTAAGTTGTATGCTTTTAGAAATTAATCTATTTCTTTTAGGTTCTCTCATGCATTGGCATATAATTTTTCATAGTAGTCTCATGATTCTATTCATTTCTGTAGTATCGGTTGTAATGTCTCTTATTACTAATTTTTGTTATTTTAGTCTTTTTTTTCTTACCTAGTCTACCTAAGGAATTTATCAATTTTGCTAACCTTTTCAAAAAACCAACTCTTGAATGTTTTCTATTGGTCTTTTGTTCTCTATTTCTTCTCTAATCTTTATTACTTCCTTCCTTCTGCTAATGTTAGGTTTAGTTTGTTCTTTTTCTAGTTTCTTGAAGTCCAAAGTTAAGATACTTATTTGCAATCTTTCTTGTCTTTCCATTTTCATTAGTCTCAGGGCATTTTTAAATTTCCCTTATAATTTCTGCTTTCATTCATTGGTTTATCAAGAATGTATTATTGGAGGTGCCTGGGTGGCTCAGTAGGTTAAGTGTCTGCCTTTAGCTCAGGACATCATCCCAGGGTCTTGAGATCAAGCCCCACATGGGGCTCCTGGCTCAGTAGGAAGCCTGTTCCTCCCTCTCCCTCTACCCCTTCCCCCATTTGTGCTCTCTCCCTCTAATAACTAAAATATTTTTTAAAACATTAATTTAAAAAAAATTAAAGGTGTTTTGGGGCACCTGGGTGGCTCAGTCAGTTGAGCAACTCTTGACTTTGGCTCAGGTCATGATTTTAGGATCCTGAGATCAAGCCCCAAATCTAGTTCCATGGGCAGTGGGGAGTCTGCTTGAGGATTCTCTCTCCCTCTCCCTCCTCTCACTTACACTCTTCTCACTAAAATAAACAAACAAATCTTTTTAAAAAAATAAAAAAATTTTAAACTATTATTTAGTTTCCACATATTTGTGCATTTTTCTGGGCTTTTTTTGGGGAGGGAGGATTTTTTTGGTTTGTTTTGGGGGGTAGAGCCTTCATTCCATTGTATCAGAAAAGATATTTGGTATGATTGCAATATTCTTAAATTTGGTAAGACTTGTTTTGTGGACTAAATATAATCTCTCCTGAGGAATGTTCTGTGTATCTTGAGCAGAATGTATTCTGCTATTAAGTGGAATTTTCTATATAATGCCTTATTAGGCCCAATTGGTCTATAGTTTTGTTCAAATTGTCTGTTTCTTTACTGATCTTCTGACTTGTTGTTCTACCCATGATTAAAAGCTGAATATTTAAATGGCCTTTTATTACTGTGTCACTATTTTTCTTCAATTCTACCAATGTGTGTGTTATATATTTAGGTGTTGTGCTATTATGTGTATATATAAGTGTTATGTTTTCCTGGTAAATTGACCCTCTTAATATTACATCGTGTCCTTCTTTGTCTCTTGTGACAATTTTTGACTTAGAATCTACTTGTTTGATACACATATGGCCACTCCTGCTCTCTTGGTTACTATTTGTATGGAATATCTTTTTTTACCCTCTTACTTTCAGACTACGTGTGTTCTTATATCTAAAGTTATTCTCTCTCTCTCTCTCTCTCTCTCTCTCTCTCTCATGAATAAATAAAATCTTTAAAAAAAATAAAGTTAGTTTCTATCCTAAGCAACTAATCAGTCATAAGGGACAAATAGACAACAATAATTACAAGGTACTTCAATACCCTACGATAATCAATGAATGGATAGTCCAGACAGAAAAATCAATTAGGAAATGTAACTGAAACAAACTCTACAACAAACAGATTAAATAGACATATACAGAACAATGCATCTGAATGAAGAAGAATACATATTCTTTTCAAGTACATATGAAATATTCTACAGGATAGATCATAATAGGCCACAAGTTTTAGCCAATTTAAGAAGACTGAAATATTTAAAGTGAACTAACACTTCCCAATTCATTCTACAAAGTCAGCCTTACTTTAATATCAAAACCAGGTAAATGTACCAAAGAAAGGTTCAGACCAATATTCCTGATCAATATAGATACAAAAATTCTCAATGAATTATTAGCAAATGGAATTCAAGAATACATTAGGAGTATTATAGGCAATGACCAAATGGAATGCATCCCTGAGATGCTGGGATAGTTCAACATATGAAAATCAATAAGTATAGTATATCACATCAATAAAATGAAGGAAAAAAATCACAAAATCATCTTAAGAGATATAGAAAAACATTTGACAAAATACAACATCTTTTCATGATAAAATCCTTTAACAGATTATACATAGAAGGAACATAACTCAACATAATAAAAGGCATATATAACAAACCCATAGCTAACATGATATTTAGTGGAGGAAAATTTAAAACACTTCCTCTACATCAGGAACAAGGCAAAGATGGCCATTCTCAGCACTCCTATTCAAAGAGTACAGGAAGTTCTAGCTAAAGCAATTAGTAAAAACAAAAGAAAAGGCACTGAAATAAAAAAAGAAATAATATTATCATTATTTGCTGATTATATGATCCTAAGTACAGAAAATCCAATGAATCAGTCAAAAAACTGTCAAAATTAATCAGTGATCTTAGTAAGTGGCAGGATATAAAGTCAGCATATAGAAAACAATTGCACTCCTTTACAATAATGAAAAATTATCTGAAAAATAAAGTCATCTCATTCACAATAGCATGAAAAATAAAATAATTAAAAATAAATTTAGCCAAGGAAGTGAAAAATCTATAGAATGAAAACTACAAACTTTAGCAAAAGAAATCAAAGAAGGCATGAATGAGAAAAGATCTCATATTCATAGATCAGAAGAATTAATATTGTTAAAATGGCCATTCTACCTGAAACTATCCACAGATTCAATACAGTCCCCAACAAAATACATAAGCACTCTACATAGAAATAAAAGAAACAATTCCAAACTATGTATGGAACCACAAAAGACCTCAATTAGCCAAAGCAATCCTGAGAAAAAAAACAACAAAGCCAAAGGTATCATGCTTCTAGATCTCAAACTATGCTACCAAGCCATACTAATACAAACAGTTCAGTAGGTACATCAACCAATGGAACAGAATATAAAGCCCAGAATTAAACCCCAGCATATACATTCAACTAATTTTTAACAAGAGATGCAAGAATACATCATGGGGCAAGGATAGTCTCTTCCACAAATGGGACTGGGAACACTGGAGAAAATGCTGCACAATGAAAATTAGACCCTACCTCACACTATTCACAAAAATTAACTCAGAATGAATCAAAGACTTAAAACTTAGATTTAATCCCGTAAACCTCCTAGAAGGAAGCATACAAAAGAAACCCATTAATATTGCTCTAGGGAATATTTTTAGGGGGACAATGCCAAAAACACAGCAAAAGAAAAAAAAAATCAACAAATGAGACCATGACCTCAAAAGCTTCTGCACAGTAAAAACAATTAACAAAATGAAGATAGCCTACAGAATGGAAAGTTTTTTCAAGCCATATATTGGATAAAGGGTTAATATCCAAAATATATATAGAACTCAGTCAACTCAATAACAAACAATCTGATTAAAATATAAGAACAGAATAGCACTTTTCCAAAGAAAACATCAATATGGCCAAAAGATATATGAAAAGATGCTCATCACTGATCATCAGGGAAATGTAAATCAAAACACAAAGAATTATCACCTCAGATCTATTAAAAGGGCTATCATCAAGAATATAAAAGGGAAGTCCTGGTGAAGATGTGAAAGACAAACCATACATTGTTGGAGAGAATGTATATTGGTCTAACCACTATGGAAAACAAAGTGAAAGTTCCTCAAAAAGTTAAAAATAATTTTACCATATGATCCAGCAATCCCACTTTTGGATATATTCCCAAAAGAAATGAAAATATGTTTCCCCAAGCTATAAGCACTACCATATTTATTGCAACATTATTCATAGTAGCCAAGAGACAGCCCAAATGACTACCAACAGATGAATGGATAAAAATGAAATGGTACATATAAACAATGGAAAAGATTCAACTATGAAAGATAAACTTATGACAACATGGAAGGACCTTGAGCATATTATGCTAAACAAGATGAGTTAAATTAAGACAAGTACTATATGAGATCACTTATATGTGAAATCTAAAATAAACTTGTAAAAGCAAATTAAAATGGTTACCTGGGGATAAGTAGAGGGAAGATAAAGAGTGGTGGTGTTTAAGTGTACAAATTTGTAAGGAGTAGTAAATAAGCCATAAATACCTAATGCACTGTATAATAAATATAGGCAATAATATTGTACTATAATTATGTAATATGATATATACTACTACATCAATAATCACTTGACATTATATAAATGTATCAAGATAACATACTTTACATGTTAAACTTATGTAATGTTGGGGTGCCTGGGTGGCTCAGTTGGTTAAGCATCTGCCTTCTGCTCAGGTCATGATCCTGAGGTCCTAGGATCAAGCCCCATGTCAGGCTCCCTGCTCAACGAGGAGCTGGCTTCTCCCTCTGCCTCTGCCCCTCCCCCAGCTTGTTCTTGTGTTCTCTCACACTCTTGCATGCGCTAAGTAAATAAAATATTTTTTTAAAAATGTATACAATATTATATCTTAATAAAAAATTAAACTCCAAAAAAAACCCAATGATATAATAAACCCCAAAACTAATGAATACACTTTAAACTAGTAAATCATATGCATATAAATCATATCTCAGTAAAACTGTTACAAATATTTTTTAAGTGAATCACAAGTTCTGAGGAAAATGGTGGAGTAGGAGGACCTTAAAGCTCACCTCCTCCTGTGGACACAACTAGATAACATCCACAGCAGTGTAAATAACCCTGAAAGCAACCCAAAGACTAGTAAAAGACTGTCCATAGCTAAATGTAGAGGAGTCAACATAAAGACTGTAGAAAAGGGGGTGCCTGGGTGCCTCAGTCAGTTAAGTGTCTGACTCTGGATTTAGCTCAGGTCATGATTTCAAAATCATGAGATCAAGCCCTGTGTTGGGCTCCTTTCTGGGTTGGAGCCTGCTTAAGATTCATTCTTTCTTTCTTTCTTTCTCCCCGCCCGCCCCTCCCACCCCCACACCACAACAACCCCTGCCCCCACCCCCACCCACTAATACTCACACTTGTGCACTCTCAAAAAAAAGAAAGAAAGAAAGAAAAAGAAAAAGGAAAAAGGAGAGTAGGAAAGGCAGAGACATGGTAGGGAACTAAAGAAACCTACAGGACTATCACATGTCCACTGGACTGATGGAAGCTACAGGCACAGACAGAGGGGAGAAACAGACTCATACCAGGGACCCTCCATAGGGAAGATGAATCCCCATAACATTAGGCTTTGAAAACCAGAGGGGCCAAATTTTTTGAGTTCTTACTATCAGCATGCCTTAACACTTGGAACTTTAAAAATTAGTGAGCTCTTTGGAGAGCCAGGAGGGTGAAAAGAAACTGAGTCCCCACCCTTAAAAAGACAGTACAACAAAGAGCCCTATGGAGATGCAACATAGAAGCAGCAGTTTGAAAAATGCCTAGGGTATACATGAGGGAGATTTGTTTACTAATCTCAGGGCATGAATCAGAGGGACAGGAACCATAGGGAGACTTCTCCAGGAACAAAGGAGATGGCAGATGCCACTTCCCTCCCACGCCCCAATATAAACCCAAGGATACCTGCAGGAACATGGATGATACCAACACTCACTACGTAGCTTGCTAACAGCATGGCCCGCCCTTCATGTATTCCTATGGACATGCCAACAGCAGCCAGGCCTTGGTTCCAGGTCTCCTCCCCCAGCAGACCTTCACAAACCTTGCTAAGACCACACATCCTGCTGCCATGGGCTTCTGAGCATTCACATCCTCTAAAACAACTTGCCTTGTCCCTGGCAGATGCATGTTTCCTCCCACCAGTGCCAATCCCATGTGCTGGCCCCCATGCTCTCCTGCAGTTCAGTCTATGTATTTCTGCCAAATGCCTGGTCTGACTCATCTTAACCCCATGGTGACCCCAGACTAGCCCACTAAAAACACAGAGACCAAGCCCTGCCTGGGGCTTGGGGACACAAGGGACACAATACATATAGAAGACACACCTCCGAAGCACAGACTCTGGTGAAAAGGGGACATTGCACTGCAGGACCTCTTCTTCACAAGACCACTATCTTCAAGAGCACGAGACAGCTGACTTTCCTAACACAGGGAAACCGGCACAGAGAGTTAGACTAACTGAAGAGATAGAGGAATATATCCCAAATGAAAAAACAGGACAAAATCACAGCAGACCAAAACAAAATGGAGATAAGTAATATACCTAATTGAGACTTTAAAGTAATGGTCATAAAGATACTCACTGGCCTTGAGAGGAGTGGAGGTGACCTCAGTGAGGCCCTTACCAAAGAGTGATAAAACATTAACAAAAAAAAATCAAAGATGAACTCAATCACTGAAATTAAAAGTACACTGGATGGAATAAATAGTAGACTAGAGGAAGAAAACAGATCCACAATCTGCTTCCATTTTCACAGAGAAATGGAAAGCAATCATGCTAAACAGGAGAGAAAAAATAATAATAACAAATGAAAAGAGACTTAAGGAACTCAGCAACACCATCAACCATAATAACAGTCACAATATAGGGAAGAGAAGATTATTTGAAAAAGAGGGAAGAAAAATTATTTGAAAAAATGATAGCTGAAAATTCCCAGATCTTGGGGAGAAAACAGAAATCCAGATTCAGAAGGCACAGAGGAACCCAACCCCCAAACAAAATATCAAGCCAAAAAGGTTCACACCAAGACACATAGTAAATTAAAATGACAAAAAGTAGTCATAAAGAATTTTTAACACAGCAAGAGAAAACAATTACATACAAGGAAAACCTTAAGACTATCAGCTGACATTTCTGCATAAAGCTTGCAGGCCAGAAGTTGAAAGAAAAAACTGCAGCCTAGAGTACTCTATTCAGCAACGCTATCATTCAGAGTAGAAGATATAGAGTTCCCAGACAAATAAAACTCAAAGGAATTCATGACAACTAAACCAGCCCTACAAAAAGTGTTAAAGGAGTTTTGTTGAGTGAAAAGGAAAGACCACAAACAGTAGTAAGAAAAGCAGGGAACACAAAAGTGGTAAAAATAAGTCAAGGGATTCACAAAATAAAAGGACACAATGTATGACCTCATATGCCTAAAACTTAGGAGGAAGGGGAGTAAAATATGGTTTCAAACTTAAGTAATCATCAATGTAATATAGATTGCTATATGCAGAAGATGTTATATACAAACGTAACAGTAACTACAAGTCAAAAACCAGTAATAGACATGCAAAAAAACAAAGAGAAAGGAATCCAAGTATATCACTAAAGAAAGCCAGCTATTTATGAGAGAAGAAAGGACAGAAGAACTACACAATAACTATAAAACAAGTAACAAATGGCAATAAGTGCATACTTATCAATAATTACTTTGATTATAAATAGACTAACCTCCCAATCAAGAAATGCAGTGACAAAAATGAATAAAAAGGCAAGATACATCTGTACGTTGCCTACAAGAGACTCATTTCATACCTAAAGAAATATTCAGATTAAAAGTGAAGGGATGGGGGACACATGGGTGGCTCAGTGGTGGAGCACCTGCCTTTGGCTCAGGCCGTGATCCTAGAGTCCTGGGATCAAGTCCCACTTCAGGCTCCTGGGAAGGAGCCTGCTTCTCCTTCTATGTTTCTGTCTCTCTGTGTCTCTCATGAATAAATAAATAAAATCTCAGAAACAAAAAAGTGAAGGGATAGAAAAGCATTAATTATGCAAATGGAAGTAAAATGAAAGCCAAGGTAGCAATACTTATATCAGAAAAATACACTTTAAAACAAAGATTGTAATAAGAGGCAAAGGAGGATGTTGTATAATAATCAAGGGAACAATCCAACTAGATAAAATAATTATAAATATTTACACATCCAATATGAGAGCACCCAAATACATAAAGCAGCTAATGACAAACATAATAATTAATAGTGATACAACAGTAGGGGATATTAACACCCCACTTACATCAATGGATAGATAATCCAAACAGAAAACCAAAAAGGAAATAGTGGCTTTGAATAATACATTGGACTACATAGATCTAATAGATTCATTTAGAACATTCTGTTCTAAAACAGTGGAATACACCATCTTTCCAAGTGCATATGGAACATTGTCCAGAATAAATAACATACTAAACCACAAAACAAATCTAAACAAATTTAAAAAGATTGAAGTCATACCATGCATCTTTGCTGACCATAATGCTATGAACTAGAAATCATCCCAAGAAAAAAAATCTGGAAAAATACAAATAAACAGAGGTTAAGTAACATGCTACTAAACAATGACCAGATCAACAGAGAAATCAAAGAGGAAGTCAAAAAATACAGGAGACAAATTAAAATGAAAACATAAAATCTTTGGGATGCAGCAAAAGCTGTTTTAAGAAGGGAGGTTATAGTTTTTAGGGTATAGATCCTTTACTTCTTTGGTTAGGTTTATTCCTAGGTATCTTATGCTTTTGGGTGCAATTGTAAATGGGATTGACTCCCTAATTTCTCTTTCTTCAGTCTCATTGTTAGTGTATAAAAATGCCACTGATTTCTGGGCATTGATTTTGTATCCTGCCACGCTACCAAATTGCTGTATGAGTTCTAGCAATCTTGGGGTGGAGGCTTTAGGGTTTTCTGTGTAGAGTATCATGTCATCAGCGAAGAGGGAGAGTTTGACTTCTTTGCCAATTTGAATGCCTTTAATGTCTTTTTGTTGTCTGATTGCTGAGGCGAGGACTTCCAGTACTATGTTAAATAGCAGTGGTGAGAGTGGACATCCCTGTCTTGTTCCTGATCTTAGGAGAAAGGCTCCCAGTGCTTCCCCATTGAGAATGATATTTGCTGTGGGCTTTTTGTAGATGGCTTTTAATATGTTGAGGAATGTTCCCTCTATCCCTACACTCTGAAGAGTTTTGATCAGGAATGGATGCTCTATTTTGTCAAATGCTTTCTCTGCCTCTAATGAGAGGATCATATTGTTCTTGGTGATATGATGAATCACATTGATTGTTTTACAAGTGTTGAACCAGCCTTGTGTCTCGGGGATAAATCCTACTTGGTCATGGTGAATAATTTTCTTAATGTACTGTTGGATCCTATTGGCTAGTATCTTGTTGAGAATTTTTGCATCCATGTTCATCAGGGATATTGGTCTGTAATTCTCCTTTTTGGTGGGATCTTTGTCTGGTTTTGGAATTAAGGTGATGCTGGCCTCATAGAATGAGAGTATAGAACACTTCTGAAAGAAATTGAGGAAGACACAAAGAGATGGAAAAATATTCCATGCTCATGGATTGGCAGAATTAATATTGTGAAAATGTCAATGTTACCCAGGGCAATTTACACATTTAATGAAATCCCTATCAAAATACCATGGACTTTCTTCAGAGAGTTAGAACAAAGTATTTTAAGATTTGTGTGGAATCAGAAAAGACCCCGAATAGCCAGGGGAATTTTAAAAAAGAAACCATAGCTGGGGGCATCACAATGCCAGATTTCAGGTTGTACTACAAAGCTGTGGTCATCAAGACAGTGTGGTTCTGGCACAAAAACAGACACATAGATCAATGGAACAGAATAGAGAATCCAGAAGTGGACCCTCAACTTTATAGTCAACTAATATTCAGTAAAGGAGGAAAGACTATCCATTGGAAGAAAGACAGTCTCTTCAATAAATGGTGCTGGGAAAATTGGACATCCACATGCAGAAGAATGAAACTAGACCACTCTCTTTCACCATACACAAAGATAAACCCAAAATGGATGAAAGATCTAAATGTGAGACAAGATTCCATCAAAACCCTAGAGGAGAACACAGGCAACACCCTTTTTGAACTCGGCCACAGTAACTTCTTGCAAGATACATCCACGAAGGCAAAAGAAACAAAAGCAAAAATGAACTATTGGGACTTCATCAAGATAAGAAGCTTTTGCATAGCAAAGGATACAGTCAACAAAACTAAAAAACAACCTACAGAATGGGAGAAGATATTTGCAAATGACGTATCAGATAAAGGGCTAGTTTCCAAGATCTATAAAGAACTTATTAAACTCAACACCAAAGAAACAAACAATCCAATCATGAAATGGGCAAAAGACATGAAGAGAAATCTCACAGAGGAAGACATGGACATGGCCAACATGCACATGAGAAAATGCTCTGCATCACTTGCCATCAGGAAAATACAAATCAAA
This sequence comes from Vulpes vulpes, assembly GCF_048418805.1. Lineage (NCBI taxonomy): Eukaryota > Metazoa > Chordata > Mammalia > Carnivora > Canidae > Vulpes > Vulpes vulpes. Next base: position 92,901,510 of record NC_132790.1, read on the forward strand.
ACCACAATGAGATACCACCTCACACCAGTGAGAATGGGGAAAATTAACAAGGCAGGAAACCACAAAAGTTGGAGAGGATGCGGAGAAAAGCGAACCCTCTTACACTGTTGGTGGGAATGTGAACTGGTGCAGCCACTCTGGAAAACTGTGTGGAGGTTCCTCAAAGAGTTAAAAATAGACCTGCCCTACGACCCAGCAATTGCACTGTTGGGGATTTACCCCAAAGATACAGATGCAGTGAAACGCCGGGACACCTGCACCCCGATGTTTCTAGCAGCAATGTCCACAACAGCCAAACTGTGGAAGGAGCCTCGGTGTCCATTGAAAGATGATGGATAAAGAAGATGTGGTTTATGTATACAATGGAATATTCCTCAGCCATTAGAAATGACAAATACCCACCATTTGCTTCAACGTGGATGGAACTGGAGGGTATTATGCTGAGTGAAATAAGTCAATAGGAGAAGGACAAACATTATATGTTCTCATTCATTTGGGGAATATAAATAATAGTGAAAGGGAATATAAGGGAAGGGAGAAGAAATGTGTGGGAAATATCAGAAAGGGAGACAGAACATAAAGACTCCTAACTCTGGGAAACGAACTGCTGCGGTGATGGAAGGGGAGGAGGGCAGGGGGTGGGGGTGACTGGGTGGCGGGCACTGAGGGGGGCACTTGATGGGATGAGCACTGGGTGTTATTCTGTATGTTGGTAAATTGAACACCAATAAAAATAAGTTTATTAAAAAAAAGAAGAAGAAAAGAAGAAAGAAGAAGAAGAAGAAGAAGAAGAAGAAGAAGAAGAAGAAGGAAGAAGAAGAAGAAGAAGAAGAAGAAGAAGAAGAAGAAGAAGGAGAAGAAGAAGAAAGAAAAAGAAGAAGAAGAAGAAGAAGAAGAAGAAGAAGAAGAAGAAGAAGAAGGAAGAAGAAGAAGAAGAAGAAGAAGAAGAAGAAGAAGAAGAAGAAGAAGAAAGAAGAAGAAGAAGAAGAAGAAGAAGAAGAAGAAGAAGAAGAAGAAGAAGAAAGAAGAAAAGAAGAAAGAAGAAAGAGAAGAAAGAAGAAGAAGGGAGGTTATAGGGCAGCCCCGGTGGTGCAGCGGTTTAGCGCCTCCTGCAGCCCAGGGCGCGATCCTGGAGACGGGGGATCGAGTCCCATGTCAGGCTCTCTGTATGATGCCTCCTTCTCCCTCTGCCTGTGTCTCTGCCTCTCTCTCTCTCTGTCTCTATGAATGAATAAAATCTTTTAAAAAGGGGGGGGGGGAGGGGGGAGGGGGGAGGGGGGAGGACTCCACATAGGCCTACCCCAAGAAGGAAGAAAACATTCAAATAAACAATCCAACCATGTATCTAAAGGAGCTAGAAAAAGAGGACCAAAAAGAAACCCCCAAGCCAGTGGAAGGAAGCAAATAATAAAGATTAGAGCAGAAATTAACATATAGAATGGAAATAATAAAGATTAAAGCAGAAATTAACAAAATAAGAACGAAAACACAATATAACAAATCAAAGGCCAGAAGCTGGTTCTTTGAAAAGATTGACAGCATTGAGAAATCTTTAGCCAGACTCCCCCCCCCCCGAAAAAAAGGAGGGTGGGAGGACTCAAATAAAATCAAAATGACAGAGGAAAAATAGCAACTGACACCACAGAAATACAGAAGATTATAAGAGAATACTACAAAAAATTATATGCCAACAAATTGGACATCCTAAAAGAAATGGATAAATTCCTAAAAACATAACCTCCCAAAACTGAATCAAGAATAAATAGAAAAGTTTGAACAGGGATCCCTGGGTGGCGCAGCGGTTTGGCGCCTGCCTTTGGCCCAGGGCGCGATCCTGGAGACCCGGGATCGAATCCCACATCGGGCTCCCGGTGCATGGAGCCTGCTTCTCCCTCTGCCTGTGTCTCTGCCTCTCTCTCTCTCTCTCTCTGTGACTATCATAAATAAATAAATAAATTAAAAAAAAAAGAAAAAAAAGAAAAGTTTGAACAGACTGATTACCAACAATAAAACTGAATTATAATCCAATAATTCCCAACAAACAAAAGTCTAGGACCAGGGGTACTTACAGGGGGAATTCTATCAAACATTTTAAGAAGAGCTAATACTTACTCTTCTCAAACTATTCTCAGAAATAGAAGAGACAGGAAAACTTATAAATTCATTCTACAAGGTCAGGATTACTCTGATAGCAAAAGCAGATGAAGACACTACAAAAAAAGAGAACTACAGGCTAATATCTCTGATAAATATAGATGTAAAAATCCTCACCAAATATTAGCAAACCAAATTGAATAATACCTTTTTAAAAATCATTCACCACAATCAAGTGGGATTTATTCCAGGGACGCAAGGGTAATTCAATATTTGTAAATCAATCACCATGATACATCACAATAGGAGAAAGGGTAAAAACCACATGATCATTTCAGAAGATGCAGAAAAAAGCATTTAACAACATACGACATCCATTCATAACAAAAAACCCTCAACAAAGTAGGCTTAGAGGAAATAGATATGAAAAATCCACAGCTAACATCATACTCAATGAAAAAGTGACAGCTTTCCTCTAAAATCAAGAACAAGATAAGGATGTCCACTCTCACCATATTTATTCAATATAGTACTGAAAGTCCCAGCCACAGCAATCAAACAACAACAACAAAAATAAAGGCACCCAAATTGGCAAGAAGGAAGTAAAACTCTCACTATTTGAGGATGACATGATAGTATATTTAGAAACCCTAAAGACTGGGGGATCCCTGGGTGGCGCAGCGGTTTGGCGCTTGCCTTTGGCCCAGGGCGCGATCCTGGAGACTCAGGATCAAATCCCACGTCGGGCTCCCGGTGCATGGAGCCTGCTTCTCCCTCTGCCTGTGTCTCTGCCTCTCTCTCTCTCTCTGACTGTCATAAATAAATAAAAAATTTTTGAAAAAAAAAAAAAGAAAGAAAGAAACCCTAAAGACTCCACCAAAAAACTACTAGAACTGATAAACAAATTCAGTAAGGTCACAGGCTACAAAACCAGTGTACATAAATCCATTGTCTTTCTATACACTAATAATGTAGTAGAAAGATAAATTAAGAAAATTGCACCAAAACTGATACCTAAAAACAAACTTAATCAAGGAGGTAAAAGCCTGTACTCTGAAACCTATAAAATATTGATGAAAGAAATTGAAGATGACAAAAATGGAAAGATGTTCCATGCTACGCTCATGGATTGGGAGAAAAAATGCTGTTATAATTCCCATACCATCCAAAGCAGTCTATAGTTTTAATGCAATCCAATAGCATTTTCACAGAACTAGAACAAATAGTACTAAAAAATGTTTGTAACAACAAAAGACCCCAAACAGCAAAAGGAATATTGAAAAAGAACAGAAGTGGAGGTATCACAACCCCTGACTTCAAGACATATTACAAAGCTGTGTAATCAAAATAATATGGTAGTTACACAAAAGTGGACACATAGGGGCGCCTGGATGGCTTAGTTGGTTAAGCATCTGCCTTTGGCTCAGGTCCTGATTACGAGGTCCTGGGATGTTGCCCTGCATCCAGCTCCCTGCTCTGCAGGGACCCTGATTCTCCCTCTGCCCTTGTGCTTTCTTGCTCTCTGTTAGATAAATAAATAAAATCTTAAAAAAAAAAATTAAGGATGACACATATAGTAGAATGGACTAGAGAACCCAGAAATAAATCCTTGATTATATGGTCAATTAACCTTCAACAGAGGAGTCAAGAAGACACAATGGGGAAAAGGCGCTCTCTTTAACGAATGGTGCTGAGAAAACTGGACAGCTACGTGCAAAAGAATGAAACTGGACCACTTTATTGCACCATACACAAAAATACTTAAAATGGATTAAGGACCTAAATGTGAGACCTAAAACCATAAAAAATCCTTGAAAAGAGCACAGGCCATGATTTTCCTAACATTGGCCATAGAACATTTTTCTAGAAATGTCTTCCAAGGCAAGACAAACAAAAGCAAAAAATAACTCTTGGAACTACATCAAAATAAAAAGCTTCTACACGGGAAACAATGAACAGAACTAAAAGACAACCAACTGAATGGGAGAAGATATTTGTAAGTGACAAATTCTATAAAGAGTTAGTATCTAAAATAAAGAACTTCTACAACTGAACTCCAATAAAACAAATAATCCATTTGGAAATGGGCAGAAGACATGAAGGCATTTCTCCAAATCTGGTATACAGATGGCCAACCGACACATGAAAAAATGCTCAACATCACTCATCATCAGGGAAGTGCAAATTAAAATCACAATGACATATTAGCCCACACCTGACGGAATGGCTAAAATCAAAACACACAAGAAACAAGAAGAGTTGGCAAGGATGTGTAGAAAAGGAAGCCCTCTGCACTCTTGGTGGGAATGTAAACCAGTGCAACCACTGTGGAGAACAGATAGTGGTTCCTCAAAACATTAAAAAAAAAAATTGATCATATGATCCAGTAATCACACTACTGATTTACCAAAAGAATACAAAACCACTAATTTGAAAAGATATATACACCCCTATGTTTATAGCAGCATTAATTTCCAACAGCCAGTAATGGAAGGAGCCTGTGTCCATTGATAAATGAATGGATAAAGAAGTGATACTCACACCCCACAGGCATACACAGAGGGATATTACTCAGCCATAAAAATGAATGAAATCTTGCAATTTGTAACAACATGGATGGTTGGATCTACAGAGTATAATGCTAAGTGGAATTAAGTCAGTTGGATAAAGACAAATACCATATGATTTCACCTATATGTGGAATTTAAAAAACAAAATAAGTGAACAAAAAAAAAAAAAAAAAGAAACCAGAAAACACTCTTAACTATAAGGAACAACTGATGATTGCCAGATGAGAGGTGAGTGGCAGGACGGGTGAAATAAGTGAAGGCAATTAAGAGTGTACTTATCATGATGAACACTGTGCATAGAATTGTTGTATCACTATATTGTATCCCTGAAACTAACGTAACTGTTACATCATTATGTTAACTATATTAGAATTAAAATTTTATTTAAAAAATTTTTAAATAGGAAATGTGATAGGGAAAAAATGATCTCATGTAGATAGCATATAGTTGGCTTTTATTTTAATCTACCCAGCCCTTCATTTTGTCTTTTAATTAGGTAGTTTAGTACATTTACATTTAAAGTAATTAGAGATAAGAAAGGATTATTGCCATTTTGTTCATTGTTTTCTGTAGGTCTTCTAGTTATTTTCTCTACTCTTTTTCTGCCTCTTTTGCCTGTTTCATTGATTTTTTTTTTTTTTTTGGAAATGAAACTTGATTTTTTTTGTTTATCTTCTATAGATTATTTCTTTGTGGTTATCATGGGGATTAATCATTTTATAACAATCTATTTTAAACTGAGGGCAGCTTAACTTCAAATGCATACATAGGGATCCCTGGGTGGCACAGCGGTTTGGCGCCTGCCTTTGGCCCAGGGCGTGATCCTGGAGACCCGGGATCGAATCCCACATCAGGCTCCCGGTGCATGGAGCCTGCTTCTCCCTCCGCCTGTGTCTCTGCCTCTCTCTCTCTCTGTGACTATCATAAATAAATAAAAAATAAAAAAAAAAAAACAAATGCATACACAACTCTTTACACTCCTTCCACTTTATATTATCAATGTCCCAAATTATATCTTTATGTTTTGTGTTCATTTACGTAATTTTATAGATATACTATTCTTTTTTGCTTTTATCTTTAAAATTGTCTGCCAGAATTAAAAGTGATTTGTGTACCACTGTTAAAATATTACAGGATTCTGTATTTGTCTATAAATAAACCTTTACCAAAGAGCTTTATACTTTCAGGTGCTTTTGTGTTGCTGCCTAACAATCCTTTATTTTCAAGTTGAAGGACTCCCTTTGGCACTTCTTGTAAGGCAGATAGAATGGTGATAAAGTCCCTTCATTTTTATCTGGAAAGTTCTTTATTTTTCCTTCATTTTTGAGTGACAGTTTTGCTTGATATAATATTCTTTGCTCAAAATTATTCTTTAACAATTTGAATATATTATCCCACTCCCTTCTGGCCTCCAGGTTTGTGCTGAGAAATCTACTAATTGTCTTATGGGAACTCCCTTGTATGGGACAGGTCGCTTTTTCCTTGCTGCTTCAATATTTTGTGTCTTCGACTTTTGACAATGTAGTGCCTTGGTGTTGACTTAATTCATCCTATTTGGTATATTTTGAGCTTCATGCATCTGGATGTCCATTTCCCTCCTCAAATTTGGCAAGTTTCAGCCAGATTTCTTCAAATAAGTTCTCAGGTATTTTCTCTGTTATAAAATGAAACTTTATGGAGGTTTCATAAAGTGGATTTTGGTCTACTTAATGGTATCTCATAATTCCTTTAGGTTTTCTTTATTGGTCATTCTTTTCCCTTTTGTTCCTTTGGCTCAATAATTTCAATGACCTGTCTTCAAGTTTGCCAAGTCTTTCTTCTGCTTGACCAAGTCTGATGAGGAGTCCCTTAAGTGAATTTTTCAATTCAGTGATGTGATACTAAAATTTGTTGGATTCTTATTATTTTCATCTTTTTTGTTGATAATCTCATTTTGTTCATGTATTAGTCTCCTGATTTTGTTTAATGGTCTGTGTTATGTTGTACCACATCGAATTTCTTTATTTGAATTTTTTGTCAGATAATTCATAGATTTTCCATTTCTTTGGGGTTTCTGGAGAGTTTGTTCCTTTGATGAAACCATCTTTCTTCTTTCTCCTTTCCCCTTCCTGTATATTTTGTTACTTTTTTTTTGCTGAGATATATGCATTTTAAAAGACACGACTTCTCCCAATCTTTGTGGACTGAATGCCTTCAGGGAAAACCTTCACCGATTAGCCTGTCCAGAGATTTGAGAGGACCTCTCAAACCTTTTCTGGGAATGCATCTCCTCCGGGCTGTGCATGTAATTTCCCAATTAAAGAAGTTTGCAGGGTTTTTGTTTCATTTGCCAGGAGCATATAATCTCTTGCTTCCCTCTGGTGTCTGTCTGCTGTAATGCAGGTTCTCTAGCACTGCAACAACTCTCTGAGTTTGCTCTTGTTCACAGCCTCCCCTAGGTATCCAAAATATGCCAGTTCTATCAGTGTTGAGAATCAGGTAAGTTATATTCCAGTTTCTTAGGCAGCTATCTGTAAAGCCAGAATGCTGGAGGTACATTTCACTCTTTTTTCCCTTCTTGAGTGAGAAGCTACAAGTAGGTTGTTTACTCTTGTTTATGCTAAAGTATTGTCTTGGGGGAAGGACTCTCATGGATGAAATAACTTTTCCTACCCATTTCAATGTGACTATTCTTGGCTTTGAATTCTCCTGGAGTACCACAACTTCTTAAATGGTTTCTGGAGTTCTCGAAGGTTCTTTGGATCATGACTTATCAACATCATAGTGTTGATAAGTCAGTGTCTGTGTGAATAAACAAGGCCTGAGGATTCCTAATCTGCCATCTTGCCGCTATCATCACAATCATGAGTATTTAACTTCATTTATGTGTTTAACAAACTTAAGTGGCTTCTACATGCTAGTTCTAGGTTAAGTGGTAGGAATGCAAAGACTAATATAACGTTTAGATTTTCACCATTGGAATTCCTTTGGTTTCTAAATTCTGCCAGCAACATTTTGATTCCAGGACAACTATATATACTTATACATCTTATTAATTTACTTTTCTTCTCAGCTTTATTAAGAGGTATTTTACATCTTAAATGTGTTCTCATGGTTTGGTTTAATTTATTGCCAGCTGTTCATTGCTTGTCAAAGTTGAATTTTTTTATAAGAAAAATATTTATAACCATTGGGGTGCAGGTCACTACATTTATATCTTTGGGGTAAATACCTAGTAGGGCAATTGCTGGGCATAGGGTAGCTCTATTTTTAACTTATTGAGGAACCTCCATACTGTTTTTCAGAGTGGCCATACCAGCTTGCATTCCCACCAACAGTGTAAGGGCATTCCCCCTTTTCCGCATCTTCGCCAATATTTGGTGTTTTCTAACTTGTTAATGTCAGTCATTCTAACTGGTATGAGGTGGTATCTCATTGTGGTTTTGATTTGTATTTCTCTTATTCCGGGTGATGTTGAGCAATTTATCAAGTGTCTGTTGGACATTTTTAGGTCTTCTTTGGAGAAATGTCTATTAAGGAGGGCATGTGATGTGAGGAGCACTGGGTGTTATATGCAACTGATGAATAAATTCTACATCTGAAATTGATGATGTACTATATATGTTAGCTAATTGAATTTGATTTTTTAAAAATATGCTTTCAATATACCATAAGTATAATTTCTAATAAACTAAATAGAATATATATTTTAAATGATTTACTATAATTTTCAATAATTCAAAAACTACATGAAATGTCACAAACTAAATTAGAAACAAAATCACAGTAGTCTATAGAGATCTTTAATTTTTCATTTGAATCTGATTCCACTTCAAATTAATCATTATACATGATAGTGTTAGATTTCATTCTAGTGCTTTGCAACATATTTACATGCAAATATTACTAAATGAAAAAGAATTTACATTTAAATTACCAGACATCTTTATTACCTACCACACTGTAATACTTGAAAAGAGCATACCTATTCTATAGTAATCATGATATAGCAAGATTTTATGAGAGGGATTGTTATATTTTTTATTTTGCTAATCCCTGATTGCAGTATTACTCCTATTCCTTACAATAGATACCTCTTGCTAAGGCTGCCTGGAGTCTTCATTCTTAGAAAGGATTCCTATCCAACACAAACTGGTACAGCTACTCTAGAAAACAGTATGGGTGTGTTTCTCAGAGTGAAAAATAGAACTACGGGGCAGCTCCGGTGGCTCAGCGATTTAGCGCTGCCTTCAGCCCAGGGCCGGATTCTGGAGACCCGAGATCCAGTCCCACGTCGGGCTCCCTGCATGGAGCCTGCTTCTCCCTCTGCCTGTGTCTCTGCCTCTCTCTATGTCTCTCATGAATAAATAAATAAAAATCTTAAAAAAAATAGAACTACCCTACAACCCAGCAATTGCACTACTAGGTATTTACCCAAATGATACAAAAATATTGATTCAAAGGGGCACATGCACCTTCATGTTTATAGAGGCATCATCAACAATAGCTAAAGTAATGAAAAGATCCCAAATGTCCATCGACTGATGAATGGATAAAGAAGATGTGGGGTATTTATATTTATAATGGAATATTACTCAGCCATCAAAAAGAGTGAAATCTTGCCATTTGCAATGATGTGATGGAGCTAGAGTGTATTATGCTAAGTGAAGTAAGTCAGAGAAAGACAAATACCATACAATTTCACTCATATGTAGAATTTGAGAAACAAACAGATGAACATAGGGGAAGAAAAAAGGAGAGGGGGCAAAACTTGAGACTATTAAATATAGAGAACAAACAGTTAGTGAAGGGGGCTGGGCAGGGGCTGGGCAAATGAGTGATGGAGATTAAGGAGGGCACTTGTGTTGAGTACTGGGTGTTATATGAGAGTGATCAATCACTGAATTCTACTCCTAAAACCAATATTACACTCTAGGCTAACCAGAATTTAAATAAAACTTGAAACAAAAAAATAAATGCCTCCTATCCAATCTTTGTGCAGTCATAGTTGATCCCTTGGCCAGAATTGAATAGAGCAGAAGTAAACACATAATCTATTCTGGCCCTATCAGAATTGGAAGTAAAAAACATTCATTTAAACTTTAGATGCGTAATATGTAAATTGATCAGCTAGGGGAAAACAATATTCAATCATGTGAACTAAGCAGAGAATGTTGATTTTCCAAAAATTAAAAGTAAAACATATGTGCAAGGAGGAAGCTAGAGAAAGATTGAGAGAAAAGGTACTGCAGGGTTTCCAAATCCTTTCTGAGTTCCACCTACAGTCCCACACTTGGAGTCTGTGAAACCTTCCCAGAAAACATAATAATACTTTCCATTTACTTAAGTTGATTCATGTTGGTCTGTTTAAAATAACTCTTTGGATACAAGTAATATGTCAATACAAATAAGCATTCTCTCCTATTCTAAGTGAATAAGCCAGGTGTTCTGTACATAGAAATGGTTAGTTTCAAATGGTCACTTTGATGTAAATAATGAATTCACCATTGCTAGGTATCAGTTTATGCACAGAAAGAAGTTCATTCAAGTTAAGATTTCAGTATTTTTTCCATAAAAAAGTAACCTATAGAAACCAATCCACTTCTCAGTACTTTATGTTAACACGGTGCTGTTGGTGGGAGCACCAAGGTCCCCCGCTGATCACAGGCTGATCACAGCATGACATGGAGGAGTGTACTGTTTGGCACAAGCAATCATATGAACAGAACAGTTCTTAGTTGGTAGCTCTATACACAGAGAGATCTTATTTTCCATATGTTAAGTGGTCTCTACCTAAGTAGGTTCCTTCAAATGAAACTTCAGCTCCAGTGAAAATCAACAATAATTTTTGCTCAAAATGCAAACTGTCTTGACCTGCTCAATACCAGTCCTGCTTTTAACTGCAACGTTCCTAAAGAGCATATATCAAACTAAGCTTAGGAAAATTCTCTTTGCCAGTAACTGAAAGTCTCCCCTTCAGCCAGGGTTTGAGGCAGAGTTAAAAAAGACAAGCTATCAGGAAATGAGAATCACTATTCTCTTCTCACAGTGCTAATATCAGTGGCTTTTCATGCAATCAAAACTCTTTTCAAATGGGTTCAGTCATGACTAATTTTTGTGTTTTGAACAAAGTGATCATTGTATGATGTTTTTATTTAATAACTATGTTAAATTCAGTCTTCAAAAAATCAAGTTCCAGTTAATAATCAAATAACCGTTCAGTGGCCAATTACTTTCAAAATGACCAGATGTTCTTCAATCTTATCGATCCATGCTGAACTAAACTCACGTTCCATCTAAAGGATATAGTTTTCCACTATACCAGACCCCAGAGTGTTATCTATAACCAGCAAAAAATCATCCTGATCCACTTCACCTCCTACCTTCTTTTCCTATTTCTCTTTACTCATCTGAAACCCTCCACCGTCTGCTCTCAGTTATCATAATGACAAATATTGTTTTAGTGATCTTTCTATAATTTTTTCACTTAAGTCAATATATAAAACTAATGAAAAATAAAGTTTCAAATAAAACATGTTTAGAAGTAATAAAGATTTATGTAATAAATATTTTTATAATAAAGCTAACAATCTTCACTTTGTTTCTAAAATCGAATTTTGGTTGGCACATTGGCAGTATTTCTTGAATTTTGTGTACACTTTAATAGTTAAGTACTGTGACCAGTTGGCTTCTCTCTAGCATATTTCCCGAGTAAGCTGCCAATCAAGTTGAAAGAAAATGTTTAATCTATGGTGTGGTTTATGGCCTATTCAACTTGTTCTTATTTATTGTCTTCTTAAACTTGAGTTTTTTAATGTAGCCAAAGGACACACTCCTAAGCTATATAACCCATATGGTGAAAGTATGTTTCTACTGCTACCAAGGTGTCATTATTGGTAACTCGTTGCCAAAATAGCAGAACACAGAACATGCTCAAACATAAAAGCCTCATGCTGTTCTTGAGAGAATTCAGTTAGTTATTGGCTGTATAAATGTGTAATTTGTTTCTACTATATAGACCTTGAAATGAGCTACATCCCAAAGGGTGCACAAAACATATGGATGATAGTACACTGGTCAAAATTTCTACTATGCAATTGTTTTTGAAATATCAAAACATGATAAAGACCTGTTTTAATCAGACTTTTATATTTCTGCATGTTTTTAAAATGTTTATATAAATCTCACAATTACCTAAAAAATCAATTGAAAGTTAATACATTTATTTTCTGCTAGAGGGAAATTAAATGAAATAGGATGCTCTGACTCCGTGTCACACAAATAGAATATCCTTTAGAATTACTAGCAAAGTGGATACATCTATTTAATGTTTCTTCATGACAAATGACATTTCATGGCCCAATTCATCATGTAGAGCAGTAGTTCTCAAAATTTATCATGTATCAGAATCATCTGGAGGGTGACTCAAACTATTAAACCACAATCCCGGAGTTTCTGATTCCCAAGATCCTGGATAGAGCCCAAGAACAGGCATTTCTAGCAGGTTCTGAAGTAATACTGCCACTACTGGTTCAGAGACCATATTTTAAGGATTAAAGTTATAGGTAATAAAAGAACCATTTAGTGCAGCTAGTTCATATTTATTGACATTCATTCAAAGAAAATGATCAAGTACTAGGGGGAAAAAAAGGAAAAGAAAAAATGCCTTCCCGTGATCTTCTTAGACATCCATTTTAGAAAGTTCACTGAATCTGTAAAAAACAATATAGCAATTGCTAGTTAATGATTCATAACTGTGGGGGATTTAGCTAAAAGTGAATCACTTTGCCAGAAAGTCCATGTTTCCTAATAAGTTTTTTTCTTCATCTTTCACAAAAGTAAGCATTACCATTAAACATTTTCTTCAATCTATAAGGAATCCACTAATTTCCAATACCTGATGTAGCTCCAGGAAAAAAGAGAAAATGCATAAAGTACTTAGAAAAATTCATTCATATGCAATTCTCAAGAATAGAGAAAATTTTCTATTTTTAAGTTAGCTAACTTTGCATTTCAAGTAATAGTTAGAAATGTTCATATTCACATACAATTTGAATTTTCATTCTTCACTCAATTGCCTTAAGATCAGGTGAATATGTCCTTACTTTCTTATGGTTCTTAATCCCCTCCTGCAGATCCTGAAAGATCTTTTAAGCATGCTACTCCCACTGCCCTGCTACCCAACTGAGAAGATATGAGCCAGATAGTCAATGGCCCAAAAGAGAGGATAGTCTTGCTCAGCCTGATGTATATTAGTTGGCATGATTATGTGGCCCATAAACAAGAGGGAAAACTACTCCTAAGGGAGAAATAGGAAAAGAAACCTAACTAGATCTTTATAGCAAAAAATTATTTTATTTCAAGAACTCTGAATTCTCAATTATTAGACATGAGTCTCTCACTAAACTGGATGTTGAGGTTTCTGATTTTTGTGGTCATTTCAACTAAAACTGGTAATGAGTTTATCTTCATATTACCTTGGAAGCAAATGTTTTCTTACAAATTAATGATATAACTAAGATTATAGGAGATATTTTTTAATGAACTTAATGGAGTAGCTTTGCTTAACAGTCCTCCTAGTATCACACAGGAATCCATTTATTATCAGCTTACTAATTACAAATAATTCATAGCCATTTATAAAGACATGTTGTAAGGATTCCTATAGTCCCTGTTAAAGTTTTAAGTGTGTTAAAAATTTTGAGTGGCATAAATTTTAAGAGTATATAATTCTAGTTACTTTCTTTTAAATTATGAAGTAGCTACATTTCACTGTAAAAGCTATCCAATAAAGGCACATAAACATTCTTTCTCAATTTTCTACTGCTTTGACCTATCCGTATGGATATAATCTCTGCTAGTATAAATGTCTTGGAGATAAATGTTTTCACTATCACCTACTAGCATTTAGCTCATTCTATCAGGATTTCCTAAGACAGTATCAATGTTCCTTTGCCTTTTAGTAAATACACTGCAATTTAATGTGTCTTTCATAGAATTTTTCAAAATGTTTTGTTGTAATTTTAATCTTTTTATTAACCAAAGTCCTCAAAAATAAGCTTCAAAGTTATACCATATTTTAAATAAAAACTTGAAATTCTAAATTCTTACAAAGCATATCTAAATTGTCACAAGAAACAGAACTGGAAATTATAGAGTAGTATCAATGCTATTCTGATATGAAGACTAAAAATATGGTGGCATCATTATGGGAATGACTGATCTAAAACAGAGCACTTTGAAAATCATATTCTTTTTTTTTTTTTAAATTAATTTTTGTTGGTGTTCAATTTACCAACATACAGAAAAACACCCAGTGCTCATCCCGTTAAGTGTCCACCTCAGTGCCCGTCACCCATTCCCCTCCAACACCCGCCCTCCTCCCCCCTTCCACCACCCCTAGTTCGTTTCCCCGAGTTAGGAGTCTTTATGTTCTGTCTCCCTTCCTGATATTTGAGTGGCAGATAGAATTTGTGATTTCATGTATTTGAAATACTCCATAAGACTACATATTTATGTGTGCCTTCTTACTTAAGTCATGGTAAAGAGTGGATCATCATACAAGCGAACTACTGGGATTTTGTTTTATTAAAATTGATGCTTACTGGGAAGATCACATTTTAATTTTGGAGTTACCTGTACTTAGATGAGGATCAAGTGATCCTCATCTAAGTACAGGTAACTCCAAAATTAAAATGTAATGTAAAATGTAATTAAAATTAAAATTGTATGATGATCCACTCTTTACCATGACTTAAGTAAGAAGGCACACATAAATATGTAGTCTTATGGAGTATTTCAAATACATGAAATCACAAATTCTATCTGCCACTCATCAAATATCAGTCTTCACACTTTTTATGATTTTAATCTTAATTGCCCTCTAAGTCCCAACAGACCACATGTCTAAAATGATTAGACCATTTTATCTTGCAAATGGTAAACATAAAATCTGTGTGATGCTCCATAAATATACTGTCAACATTTTCTTAATATATTGTATACTGTAAGAATTATAGGAAGTATCAAGTACTTAGAAGGGAAAAAAGGTTAAATTACAATGCAGCCTTCTCTTACATCTGGAATAGGAGAAACTTTAATTGTATGTTATTTTCTCAGAAAAGTAGAGTTGGACAATTATTTGAAGATTTCAAAAATACAGTCTCCACAGAGCTGAATTCTGTAATCACAAGTATTAAGTGACATCTATAAAAGTATTAGGTCTCTCTTCTAATTTGAAGAAAATGCACCTAATAAATATTTCCATAGCTTTGAGAATCCTTCTATAAATATAGAAAATTCATTATATTAACTTAAACATTGATCTACATGTTTATCAATCATGCTATTAAATAAAATATTAAATTTTTAAAGAACATTTTTCTTTTTAAATTAAAACATGAAATTGAAATCTCCTTCACTCTGCCTATATAAGCTACATGAAACACTGTGTCTTCTGACCAACCTGGATAAGAAAACCAAATACTCCTTCAGAATTCTTGAAATAAAGTAAGAAACAAAAAGGAAATGAGACTCCCCTAATAGCAAAATTATTATGACTTTAATCTTTTCAGTGGAATAAATTTTTAGTCTATTTCTTTGTTTTCTTTTATTCTGATTAACTTTTACTAATTGACAATATTAAGTTCTGTATAGACAGGAGTGATATCGATTCTTCTTTGCATTTCTAGTTTCTAAAACAATGCTATATCCAAGTAGATACTCCATAAATGCCAGATTGTAATCTTCATAAAGATCAAATAAAAAAATCATTTGATGTTCCATAAACAGGCAAGATTTATATCCGTATAGTCTCAGCCAAGCGTCATAGTTAGAAGTTAATACAGCTTAACCCTATGAGCAAAATCCAAAATTGACATGACATTTTTGTCGGGCTTTTGAAGCTCACGATAACCTTCTCAAACTGCACGTTATTGAGAGTGCACTTTTTTCACTATACAGCCCTCTCATTTCTTGTGATTTGTTTTGTCCCATATTCAGTTGAAACCAGTATATCCCTGCAAAGATCAAAAGGTAAAACGGTATCCTTTACACGGTTGGATATTTAAATAATATTCTTCCATAAGTATCTATTAGACAAGATTTACTTCACGCCATTTTCAATCAACTGTACAGATAGGCAGTGTGTGTATAAAATAAATTCCTCTATTCAAGCTAACAAAAATATTTTATCTACACTTTGTTTATCCATGGAAAGAAACTGAGCATGTCCTCTGCAGTTTTACTACAGGTCATCTGAAGGGCAACCCCTGGATTCCTCTGATCCATGCAGACTTCCCAAGGGCCAGAGAACAAGGCCCGTTTGATCCAGCACCTGCTGTGAGCCCATCACTTGGATACTTTTTCTGCAAATTTTTGCCAGACTGTGAATAGAGTAATATGTAAAAGGGAGAAAAAAAAGCTCAAAGAGCAATAGGAAAATCGGCAGGAAATCAACAAAAATACCATTAAGAACGACTGATCAATCATCTCAGCATTACTTTCCTTTCCCCAGTATGGTTGCTCTTGCAATAGGTCAGCAATTGGCTCCAGGACTGATAGATATTTTCTATGTTTTATAGCTTTAGCTCAAAATATCTTTATTGCTTCTGACATGATTCAGGTATGCAGGAAGAAATAACCATATTTACTAATCTTTTACTTCTAAATTGAAAATGTCATAGACACGAAAACTTGGACTAGTATCAGAGATTGGAAAGCATTTATAGAAAAGCTTTTTCTATCATTAGTATAGAAAGCAATATGGTGTTCCAGAATAGAGAAAAGAAGTTTTGTATTTCTAAATGCAGAGAAGAAATGGCTTTGAAGTTGAGGTTAACAGGACTAGTTGTGCCTCATACCAGAGGTCTACTGAAAGTGAACTAAAGTCTAAGCAGGTTGCTGCTAATGCTCCTAACGAATCTGTGCAAATTCTTATCGACTACCAACTTTTATAAAAGTTGTCCAAACCTAAGTGACTGCAGGTACAAAGATGCTAAAAGAGCAACATCCTTGCATCATTTTAACTTCTATCCTAACATGCAGGCTGCCTGACTCAGATACCACAAATCAGCATGCACAGATTAGGTAACTAGATGTAGCATCAGACAAAGAGTAGAAAAATGCCACAAATAACCTCAAAAACATCAATTCCTCTTCCAGTCTTCTCGGCAACATTCATTAAGTTGGGTCTGCCAATGTCACTTTTCTGAGCCGTCAGAAAATGCCTCAGAGAAAAGTCTGCCCTCTAAGGACCCATAGCCTATGAAGGCATGTGCACAAATAGTGGCAGGAAGAGGAATACCTGTGAGCACATTACTGCTGAAAAGGGGAGCTTCTGCAAGAGACATTTGAGCAGGACCTTGAAGGATGAGCCAGATTTCAAGAGGCAGTGATGGACAGTTGCCCATTTTATGAAAAGCAGTTATACTGAAAACACATCTTGTACTTCTTTGCATCCCCCAGGGATTCAGTGCAATGTTAACATAATAAGCATTCGATGTATTTTTCCTACTTGAAACTATTTTAATATTGAAGAATTATATGAACGTATTAATTCATACATGGCCTGGCATTGGTGACCATATGCAACCTCCTTCCAACATTTCTTTCAGTCACATTACACTGCACTTTAAGGGAGATAAAAGCTTGACTCACAACTCCTAGGTTTTGCACCACACACACATCTACCCATGACATGCACAACCTAGACTTATCTTTCTTCACCCACATCTTTGCTAATTGAACTCTTATGCATCCTTGAAAACCCAGGGTAATTTCACCTCTTCCTGGAACCTCAGGCAGCAGCCATCACTCCTTACTTTTGAACCCTTCATCCATTTTTCTTTATAATTATTCATTTCTTATACTGGAACCTTTGAAATTAACAGATAATGTGTTTAATATTATAGTTTCTTCCTAAGCACCTTGTTTCTTTATTTTTTAAGATTTATCTATTTAGAGAGTGCATGCACATGCACAAGCACATGTGTGCAACAGGGGGGAGGGCCGAGGGAGAGGATCTCAAGCACAGTTCTATGCTCTGTGCTGAGCATAGAGCCCAAAGCAGAGCTCAATCCCACAACCCCGAGATTATGACCTTGAGTCAAAATTAAGAGTCAGATGCTTAACCAGCTGAGCCCAGGAGCTCCTCTAAGGAGTGCCTGGTTCCTTGTACATAAGAGTCATCTGATAAACATCCTTGACAGAATTTGTGCTAAAGTCCATATAGTTAATGGGATATTTGGGTGTTTTGTTTTTGTTATTTACATCCAGTTTGTTTATTTAGCATCTTTAAGTTTGTATTCCCCTTTAAAACATGAAACTGCAAGTACTAGATAAGTAAAATTGCAATCCAAAAAGTGTATTGATTTTTTTTAACATTTTATTTTGAGACTGACATAAAAGTTACAAAATAGAACAGAGAGTTCCAGTATACTCACCACCCAGTTTCTCCCAGTGTTCGCTTCTTAAACTTTACATCATTACAGCTAACACGCCACAATGCTATTAACTATACCTCAGATCCTATTAAATCTCACCAGCTGACCCACCAATGATCTTTTTCTATCTCAAGAGCCTATCCAGGATCCCATATTTTTCCTTAGGCCCTTCCAATCTGCAAGAGTTTATTAGCTTTGTTTTTCGTGGTGTTGGCACTTTACAAAAGTGCTAGTCAATTATTTTGCAGAATGTCTCTCGATTTGTTTCTGATACTTTATCATAATTGGAATACATTTATTATGGTCAGATTATTTACGTGATCCCTGGCTTCCAAAAGGAAAAAAAGGAAGGTGCCTGTCCTCTTAGAGCCTGTAGAACATCACTTTGACTACATCCTATTGGTCAAAGCAAAGAATAAGGCCAAGACAGATTCAAAGGAAGAGGCCATAGATGCCACCTCTGGATGTGAGAGCAACTGACCTACGGGAATGGAAGTGATAGACTGTGGTCGTCTTTTAATGCTATTACTATAACTGAGTTTTTACAAATACTTTAAAAACCCACTTAAAGCAACTGTGAAACCTAAAAATCTGCTGCTGTCACACTGAACATTTTTAATTATCTAAACTTTTAAATTGGGCTAATAGTTTTTCTTCTGCCTACTTCACAGGGTATGGCAGTCAAGGACGATTGCTGTTAAGGTCTCCCTTAAAAAGGAAGAACTGCTGCACGGAGTACAGTTAGCCAGCAGCTTCTGGTTGCGGCTTTTGGAGGATTTGCTCTAGTGTTCATACCAGAGCCAGACCCTCCACAGGCTGCTTCTAGCCAGCAACTGAGTATGGCAGTTTTTTTTTTTTAGAACTGGTCATTTCTGCTTGTTTCTGGATTCCTCTAATGAGTACCCTTTGCTGAGAACTCCCCATCAGCGCACAGAGACTCACACCCAGCACTCTGAGGCTGCCTACCCATGTTTCCTTCCTGTTTTGACCCCACATGGGTATCTTATCTGCATTGTAATCAGTGGTTTTTAATACTTAAATTCCAAAAAAAAGTCATCTATGTTTATAAGGAATTAAAGTAGAAAAATCCATAATAGTCTCATTAATCAAAACCAATACCTTTATGAACATTAAAACTGAATCTTTTATTTCATTCCCAACATAGAGCAGGAATTTCTTCTTGAAAATTATATAATAAAAACTCAACATCTCAACTGGCCTTCATATGAAACTACATCTTCAAATAAGAAAAGAAAATATAGTCCTTGTAATTATCTTGTTTTGGAGAAAATTACAAATATTCCTGGGCAGCACAACAAAATCCAATATCTAGAGTAGGTAAGCATTACTCCATAGCCAGGTGTCACTCAGCTCAGTAAAAGAGACTGATCACCATTTGGTCAAATAATATTTTCATCAAGATCTTACTAAACAGTTTTTCTGACCATTGATTTCAAATATCACTTGATATTATACTTAAATGGAATAGTACAATTATAAATCTAATACACAAAAAATTCTAGTATATAAATCCTATCTATAAAAACTAATGACTCAATACTAAAATGTATAAATCACATCAATAGTTTCACACATCAACTTTAAATCTCTAAGCTATTTTAAAATGGAAAAACTAGGTAAATTACCAAAATTATTCTAAAACTCATTATTATACTTGCATTAACCTAGCATCAAAATATTGACACCAAGGATCTAACTTCTCTTTTGGGCACATTTTATACTTATCTTTAGACCTCATAATAATCAAAAGGTACTCAAAAGAAGAAATATACTATTACAGCTATCTAAGTTGCAGGGTTTTATTATGGAATAAGGGACTTCTGGTCAGAGATGGATGATACATGGATCTGGAGAGAAACTTTCAAGATTATCCAGTGCCACGCCAATGCTCTCCAAGGTGGACTTTTGTTTTGAAAGTCCTAGTCTTTGCTAGGCCTGTAGCAGGTTTCCAGTCCTTGCTTTCACAGATTTTTCAGGTTTTCATAATCTCATGCATATTCCTGAAGTGATGCATCCTTTAGTATTGACTTAGTATCACTTCATTAGTAACAAGTTTACTTAGTTTAGTATTTAGAAATTTTTTAAAAGATAATTTGAAGCTTTTCTTAAAACAAAAAACCCCTAGTACTTTGCAAACCTGAACGCATCACAGTATGGCACTGGCACAAATATAGACACTTAGATCAATGGAGAACAGAAAACCCAGAAATTAACCTACAACTATATGGTCGATTAATCTCTGACAAAGCATGAAAGAATATCCAATGGAAAAGGACCATCTTTTCAACAAATGATGTTGGGTAAACTGGTCAGCTACATGCAAAAGAATGAAACTGGACCACTTTTTTATATCATACACAAAAATAAATTCAAAATGGATAGGAGACCTAAATGTGAGACTTGAAACCATAAAAATCCTAGCAGAAGCACAGACAGTAACTTCTTCACATTGGTTGCAGCAACTTCTTCCTAGATAGATCTCCTAAAACAAAGAAAACAAAAGCCAAAATACACTATTTGCACTATAGTAAAAAAAAATTTTAAAACTTCTGCATATATATAGAAATAGATAATGGAATATTATTCAGCCACAAAAAAAGAATGAATTCTTGCTGTTTGCTATGACATATGTGGAGCTAGAGAGCGTAATGCTAAGCAAAATAAGACTGAGAAAGACAAATACCGTATGATTTCACTCATATGTGGAATTTAAGAAATAAAACAAACAAGCAAAGGGAAAAAAAAGTGAGAGAGACAAATCAAGAAACAGACTCTTAACTATAGAAAACAAACTGATGGGTCCCAGAGGGGAGGTGGATGGAGGGATGAGTTAAATAGGTGATGGGGATTAAAGAGCACACTTGTGATGAACTTGGAAAGATATATGAAAGTGTGGAATTACTGCATTGTATACCTGAACTCATATAACACTCTATGCTAACTAACTGGAATTAAAATAAAAACAGAGATGCCCAGGTGGCTCAGTCCATTAAGCATCCAACTTTTGATATCGTTACAGGTTATGATCTCAGTCAGGGATAGGAGATCAAGTCCTGTGTCTAGATTCTCAAGATTTTCTCTCTCTCTCTCTCTCTGTCTGCCCCTTCCCTTGTGTGTATGCAATCTCTCATTCATAAATAAATACATAAATATTAAAAACTCTAGTTACTTTGAATGGAAAGAGTACTAGAGGCCACATTATAATGATTTAAAAGTTTAATGAAACTAAGTTAATTTAATAATTTAAACAAATTTAATAAATTTAATAAAATTTAACTATTTAAAATTTTAATAATGTAAATTTCACTCAAATCCCAATTTCTTTTTTTTTAGATTTTATTTCTTTATTCATGAGAGACACAGAGAGAGAGAGAGAGAAGCAGGGACACAGGCAGAGGGAGAAGTAGGCTCCATGCAGGGAGCCCAATGTGGGACTCGATCCCGGGTCTCCAGGATCACACCCTGGGCTGCAGGCGGCGCCAAACCGCTGCACCGGGGCTGCCCTCAAATCCCAATTTCTACAGGTGGGGTACATCAATACTTTAGGAATAGAATTAAATATATATATATACTTTTGAAGCCATGAGTTAACAATAGTTACAATTTGGTTTTAACATTGCTAAATTCTTAAAAATATTTTTCTTCACCACATATTTTAGATTTTAACCAATCACCTATACTATAACCCTATTTTCTTTGATAATTCTTGTGTGTTGCATGGACCATAACTGTCTAGTTATCTTACCAACATCATTAACTTTTTTAAGGAAGCTGGCTGATTGTATGAGTTTAGGAAGGCACAGAATGAACTTAATTTAGTGTCATTACTGGCACTGATTTGAGCTTTCTTTGAACTCTTCTACTCTGAAAAACATTTTCTTGAACATCATTTTTCTTGATCAGCCACCTACTGACACCCAATAAGACTACTTGCTCCCAGATCTACTTTCTTCTTCACTGTCCTATCTTTTCCTTTTAAACAAGTCCTCAACTGATCATTAATTCAATTCAAGAAAAGGGCTCTGCAGTTTTTTAATAATTCTGCATTATTAACACTAATTCTATTACTTACAAGATACAGATCACCCACATATGGAATAGTCTACATATTTTTTTTCTAGTTCCAGTTTAAGAGATTACAGAACAATTTTAAAGTTGCATTGCCACTCAGCTACAATAACTGACTTTCTGGAATATGGAAAGTTATCCCAGCGCAACTGTATGGTCCTTATGATAATAATATCCTAAATTTTAAAAAAATATTTTATTTATTTATTCATGAGAGAACTGAGAGAGAGAGGCAGAGATATAAGCAGAGGGAGAAGCAGGCTCCTGGATCCCCAGACCCAGGGTCACGCTCTGAGCCAAAGGCAGATCCTCAACTGCTGAGCCACCCCAGGCATCCCAATAATATCCTAAATTTTTTAGCACTCAGTTTCTCCAGGCATACTCTAAATACCATTAATTTGTATCAAGTGTTGAAGACACACTTGGCATTTTTTTTTAATATTTTTTTTATTTTATTTATTTATGATAGTCATACAGAGAGAAAGAGAGAGAGGCAGAGACACAGGCAGAGGGAGAAGCAGGCTCGATGTGCCGGGAGCCTGATGTGGGATTCCATCCCGGGTCTCCAGGATCGCGCCCTGGGCCAAAGGCAGGCGCCAAACCGCTGCGCCACCCAGGGATCCCCACACTTGGCATTTACATGATAAAGCAACTTACAGGAAAAAATTCACATGCTGCTCCAATATTCAGTGTTAATTATATTAAAAAATATAATTTTCAAGATTATATTTTTGAAAAAAATAAAAAAATTTTGAAAAAAAAAAATTCAAAAAAATTATCAAAGATAACTTACTAATTCTAGGAGTGCCTTGGTAGCTCAGTTGGTTAGTCATCCAACTCTTGATTTCAGCTCAGGTCATGATCTTGGGGTCATGAGCTCTAGCCCCATGTTGAACTCTTCACCCAGCAAGAAGTTTGCTTGAGGTTCTCTCTCCCTCTCCTCCTCTACACTCTCTTTCTCTCTCAAATAATCTTAAAAAAGATAATTTACTAATTCTTTAAACACGTGTTATAAAGGTCATGATCAACTTTCTCCAACTATTGCTTATATTTGGTTCCCATAGGCAATGACCAGATGCATTTTTAGCTTGCCCATTTTTTTTTGCATGAATGTGTTTTCTATTTGTGACAGTTATCAACGTATTGACTCTCCTCTAAATCTACCCTTCACTGTCCTGCTTGTGATACCGGGGCGAAACCTTGAAAACACTTCTCCTTTGCCAGCTGGCACGATGTCAAGCTTTAACAGTAGAGGGCTCTGGAGGGCTACTGCTATAGGAAGGGGTTTGTTCTCTGGTCTGGTGTTTTCTTTCACTCTCCTATAATCTCATCTGGGTAAAAGAGTCCCAGGGGAGCTCACCCATAGTCAATTTCAGGGACGTCCCCCTGAGTAGCTACACAGCTGCTAGATTTGCTAAAGCAACACTCACCACCAGCAGCTTCCTGCTGAATTTCCTTGACACTCCAATAGATGGTTTTCTGACCTCCAGCCTTGACCTGGTGAATTTTCCTCCTATCCAGTGGGCTACAGTCACATTTCCAACAAGGTCTAAATCGCAGCCTTGCAGAATGGGGACTCCCCAAAATTTATCCCTTTTGAAACACTGCTGTAGCTCCGTGGGTAGGTAGTGGCTACCTCTATACCTGCTATTCCTCTGGATGTCAGGTTTTCTTTATGCTCAGTAGCCAACCCCTGTTATGAGTGACAGAATATTGGTATAAGTAATCTTTATATAAAACTTTCCCCAACAAGTTTCTCTGTGGTTTCTGACATTCCCAGCTTGACAGTGACTGATACGCTATTCAGAAAAGTATTTTGAAGGACTCAACTTTACAAATTTCACTAAGACTATAAATCCCAAGTCTCGTACTATCTGCTCACAAAATCTATCATTTACAAGGGTCACCTTATATACCTACAGAGGCTATCTAGGAAATATTATACTATGTCAAGATGGCAAAAAACAAAATCACTAATTTCTCCCCTTTGTCCATGTCCTTTTGTAATGTCCTCCATATTGACCATCAGCTGCTGGTGTAACTTGTTTTGGCCAATTGAACATTGGCAAATATGAAGTGATGAAGGGCTTTTAAAAGCACTTGTGCAATGGGGCTTGATTTCTTATGTTACTCTCAGAACCCAGAGATGACTATGTAATGAATCCAAGCTAATGTGTTAACAAAAGAGAGACCATGTGAAGGATAACTAAGATACTCCTGTCCTTGAGGCCATGCTAGTTCAGCCAGCCACCAGCCAATCTGCCAGTGGACCATGGACACATAAGGGGGGAGGGGGGGCAGCTGAGGTACATTAAGCAGACCCACACAAGGAAACCTACCAGCTGATCTACAGAATCATGAGATAAATAGAGTGCTGTCCTAAAACATCAAATCATGGCATGGTTAGTTAGATGGCAAAAACTAAGTGATACAAATACCAAACAGAATATTTTCCAAAGAGAAAAAGGAGAATAAAAGTTGAAATTTTTGGTTAGAAGAAGGTATTATTGAAATGAAGTCCAAGGGAAAAGTCTTCTGTGATAAAAGTCTTCTCTGAAATTATAGATGTATTTAACCAGTCTAATTTCCACCAGTTGAATCTTTCTATAAATCATTAAAACAAACATCAGTCAAGTATCTGAGGTATTAGAGTGTCTTTTTAAAAATTATTTGATCTATTGAGGTCAGTGGAAATAGTTAACGGTGAAAAGTTCGTATGCCACCATTTATGCAATTTAATACATTCTCCAAGTTGTCAGAGAATTTGCAAGTGAATTTCACATAATTCCTATACACAGTAGCTCTTCTAGAACAGATAATAGCTTTCAGAATTATCATACAGTAGCATCTTGGCATACATTTCAGAAGGCTTCACAAATGTAGTGTAGGATCCTTCAATCTATTTAGGGGCCTCTTCCAACGTTAAAAGTTCCACAGGATGCACCATAGTCCTATAAACACAACAAAATAAAACAAATTCTCCTCCTAAACCTGCTTCTTTTTCTGTGTATCATTAATTCAGTAAGTCAGCCATTTAACACACATGCTATAGACGTGGAAATAATTGTAGATACCTTTTGCTCCTTTGTCTTCTTGTTCAACCTTTGTTGCCCAGAATTTTCCGGAACGCCTTCTGAATATGCTTTCTTTCCATCCCCACTGCCAATACCTCAATCGTTCAGAACCCTCCCCCCTTCTTTCTCCCTCTGATTCCTCCTAACAGGTTACTGGTTGATTTCTCCTAACTAGTTACCCCTTCCAGTGCATTCTCCACATTCTCCATCTGGCGGCGCCCCCTCCCATACATCTCTCATTTGCCAACCTATCACCCATATTCCCGCTCATCTTAACCACACCCTCAGGTTAGCTCTGTTCTCAGAAAAATTCCCCAGCATCTGTGTTCTTTTTGGGTTCCTGATTTTCTATCAGTATTTCCAGCCTCTTTCTCTGCCTTAATATTAAATTTTGGCAATCCTCAGGGTTCTATCATCAGATTACTATTCTCTTCATTCTAATGAACGACATATTTTTGAAAACACCTTAACAATATACAATAGAAAGAAATGTATGGTTTTCCTTAAAAACCCATGTAGCATATGCTTCATATAATGACATTCTGATGATAAAATTTCAGTTTTCTAAGACCTCTAGGGCAATAGATTTTCCATCATAAATCCATAGATTCTTTACGTTCATATAAAGAAAAGAAACTTAATAGAGACATAATATTCAAAATTCACTGCAGATTCCATACTGTTGATTCTGAGAAAAGGAAATTTGGAGTACTTCTATCATGTTTAAACATATGGATTTTGAAGTCAGAAGTTCTGAGGATAAAGGGGGCTTTCTGCTTAACTGCTGTGGCAGATTTCTTAAATTCTTAGTTACTTATTTCATTTAAATGTAAAAGAGGGAAAGATATAATTTCCAAGCTTCTTGTAAGAATTTAAATAAATGACATATTTAATGATTATCATGATTTCTAGCACCTAATGGGCATTTGATAAATGTAGTTGAAATAGTACTTTGGTCTTTGTTTCCTGTCTTTCTTTCCTATTCCCACATGTCTCCTCTTCCTTACTGGAAGGAGAATGGCATAAAACTTAGGAACTAATTAAAGGCTTCTAAGATCTCTAAGAAGGGTTTGATATTCTTTGGACATGTAACAAATGTAAACTTTGAAATACAACTTTAGAATCCTTCTGTCCAACCACTGCTGATCACCATGAAAGCAAACCAGGAGAATAAGAAATATGGATTAAGATTAATAGGATTCCTCCTTAGAAGTGGAGGCACAAGGGGCAAGGGAGGAAAAAAAAAAAAAGTTCCTTATATGAAGGGGACAAGCTGGAAATGGAAAAACACCTACACTATTTTCCCACTCCCTAACTAGGCCCAACTCCAAAACAAACAAAGGTTCTGCAGTGACCATATTATTAGTGGGAAAAGGAAAAGGGAAAAGGGAGAAAAGGAAGAAGGGAAAAGGAAAAAGGGAAAAGGACTCCTGAAGAGAGATTATTACATACATCTGTGTGATGATCATATATATATTAAATATGCATTGCAGAGTCTCTAAACTATCTGCTTGCCCTTTTTGCCTTCCTTTAGTTTATGTTTTTAAGAGAGTCCATACAATAAATTGCTTGAAAAGAATGATCTTTAGCTATTGAGGTAGTCCCCTCAGGTATTCTGAATATGAGATTTATGGGCACTCCGGTCCCTTTTTCATTACTCTTCCAAGGTCCCCACATTTCAATTCCAGTTGTTCACATCCTGCTTCTAGAGACATGCTATGGAAAAGATCACATGCAGGAAAGTCTGTTTTCAAAGTCTTTCATTTATTAGGAAAATTCTCTTTCAGAGTCCTGGCATCAGAGGCGAGACCCCAGGGCCCCATGACCACAACGAATGTGCTGATCTTCCTTGGCACTCAGCCCTTCTCATTCCTGGCTTTCTTCATTCCTTTCACCAATTCATCATTGCTTCCATTTTACAAATCAGAAAGAATTTTCAAAGCTGGATGTTTCAGAGGAATGGTGGTCAAATGTCTTGCTAATACAGTTCCATATTAATTTTAGAATTCCATTTTTGTAGGGTGCTGAATCATTTTATGTACTTGATCTTGCTGTTCACAAACAGTGGCTTTCCTTTAGTGCTGTAATTTTGCAAATAATTTCATATCATTTTTACCTAGCCAACAAAATATGTGATTAGAGCAAAGTCGTAAACTGACAGCTCAGGGGTCACGTCCAGCCTAAAAATATAGTTTAATCCTCAGAACGTTTTAAAATCCTGTGCGTTTATTGCCAGTGTTTAAAATTCAGAATTTTATGTTCAACCTAGATCTCCTGGTTCTTATGAAGTATTGGAAGTTTACCAACTTGGATTAACCTTTATACTTGAAAACAATTGGCTGAAACCCTTTTAGCATGAGCTTATGTTTCACAGTTCAACACAGCCACCACCACTAGCTACCCCCTGATGCCTTTCTCCCATCCCACTTCATTTGTTTACGTTGTTTTTCTGACCCCTCTCAAGACTTGCATTTGTGACTCCCTGCCATATTACACACACACACACACACACACTGAATATCTGATATCTAATATATGGAAATATTTCTCTAACTTCTCATATATTACACTTCTCTGTCAACAAATATTACCTGTTCTAAAGCAAAATCAGTACTACTTGAGAAGTGTGAGATTTTTAATTTTACCAGAATATCTCCAAATATTCCAGAGCTCCAGCTTTAGGCCAAGCTAGGATTTAGACATGCCTAGATGTGCCCAGGGACCTTAAAAGAGAGTCATGGAAGAAACTTGCCAAGACTCTTATTACATGGGAATCTAGGAAGAGATATCCTGGGAAAAAAAACATTCTGCAGGCAACCTGGGACCAAAAGTAGGAGTAGAGTTGTGATGAAGTGATCCTAGGATAGCTTAGCTAAATCAAAGTGAGCTTGGCTCAATCCCCACTCACTTTTGCCTGAGTCCTAGAGAGAGAGAAAAACAGAAGCAAAAACTACAACACTTAGTTGTTAACAACAACACTGTAGGACCATAGGTCATATATGACACTACTTTGTGGCATACTTTTACATACTCCGGAGAGTATGGCTCCAGAAAATCATTACCTTGTATAAGTGAACTGAAATATTCTCAATGGCTAAAAGAGTTTAATGTAAAGTAAAAACTATAAATTAGATGAATATTTGGATAATCTTAAGAGTGGAGAAGGACTTTTCTAAACACCAATGAATGAGAAAATAGAAGAATGATCCAACTGACTACATAAACTTTCAAAACTTCTACATGGCAAACATTAAGTTGAAATGGAAATCTATTTGCAATATAAATGATGAAGCATGCTTAATATGAAATTTAAAATCTTATAAACCATAATAATATTAATAAAACATTGGACAAAGGACATAAATAATTCATAAAAGACAAATGTCTAGAAATAATATGAATATTTTGTCATTATTTGAAAATATATAAATATTAAATATGAGATTCCCTTCACTATTATGTTAGCAAAGATAGAGAAATGGCAATACTCTTATAAATCGTTATATGTGAAAATTATCAAAACCTTCTCAAGGGTATTTTGACAAAATTCAAGAAATGTTAACTTTCATATTCTTCAAGTCAGCAACTCTTCCAAAAATGTACATTTATGGGAATACCAGAGATTTAAACAAAAATATATATACAAGAATGTGCACTGTAATGTTATCTTTAATGGTAGAGAATTGAAATAAAAAGAAATGAAAAGATCAAGAAATTACCTTATATTCATATAATACTAATGCAGCTCTTTAAAAAAAAACTTGCCATATGAGGAATTTTATGGACAGAGGGGAAAGTATAGAATATACTAATTACAGTAAATATGTAATTTACGCAGAATTTTTTTTAAAGAAAAATCTGAATGAGAATTATCCACCACCAAAATACTAATAGTGGTCATGAGAATTTGGGATGTTTTATTTGTTTTGTCTTCAGTTAGTTCTAAGCTTCAAATTTTATAAGATACATTTGTAATTAGGATGAAAAGCAAATTTTATTTTAAATATTGATCAAATATGGTAATGGTTAAGGAAATATATAGCCTAGCCCCAGACTGCATGACAAAGGTCAGTTAAAAATTGGGGGTAGGGGACACCTGAGTGGCTCAGCAGTTGGCATCTGTCTTCGGCTCAGGGAGTGATCCTGGGATCTGGGATCGAGTCCCACATCAGGCTCTCTGCGGGGAGCCTGCTTCTCCCTCTGCCTATGTCTCTGCTTCTCTCTGTGTCTCTCATGAATAAACAAATAAATCTAAAAAAAAATTGGGGGTAGGGCCAGGCAGGAGGCTACAGCAGCAGTGTGGTCCACAGTGTGAGTGGTAGGCTTTGAATCATCTAGCAGAATAGAAATCTCTGGCAAACACAAAACCTCCCAGTGGAAACAGCAGCAGCATCTAGTACAAGACAGGTGGCCTCACCAGAACAGGGGCAAGAAAGGAGGATCAGAAAAAGTAGCAAGATGTCAAGTGGATGCCCTTCAGTAGCATCCAGACTTGATTGTGAGCAAGTTGGATTAAAGCCCTGGGCACACACAAAAAATAATAATAATAAAAATAAATAAATAAAAAATAAAAGCCCTGGACACTTCCAGAGATGGTTGGGGCAGATTTAGTGAAAAGCTGGCATCTTACATTAACAAGTAGATACTAAAGCCTCAAATTACAGATGACTTCTGTAAAAGTGACCACATTTTTTAAATCAGACTGTAGCAGCCTGAGGAAATAGGAGTAGATCTTTCATGGTTTTAACACTAATACCTATGTTCATATATATTGCTCTTTCATCTGTATTTTGCTGACCCATAAAATATATTTTGCTAAAGTTTACTTCTGCTGCTCCTAGATGAAATATAAAATTCAACTATTATTTAATCATCTGGACAAATATTTCCTATAAACTAAGACAATTTTATGAAGACAAATGATAAATCAGTAGAATTGAAACCACTATTCTGTTTCAGACTATAATATTGTATAAATATGGACAAATCACTATAGTTTTCTTATCTTCAAAAAGAGGATAAAATGGCCCTGTCTGAAGCTATTAGAGATTCTTTTACATTTAGTGCTAAAAGATAAGATGTTGAGGGTACAATAAAATAGCATTCAAATTCAACTGCAGAGATTAATTGAGTAGTCCTCATGAACATCATAGATTTAATTGAGGTAATGCATGATTATTTCAACGTAAAAGACTGTACTTTTTTACAGTCTCGGACTATGCACAAGCAAAATCCAAGTAAGTCACTTACATCTTGCAATTCCATTTCTAAACCCCTGTCAACTTGTTATATGTTCAATTAGCTGCTAGAAGTATCAATCAACACTTTGTTTTCATTATTTGTCTATCCAAGAAAAGAAATAGGAACAAGGTAGATAAAGCAAATATAAAGATTTGCTAGAATTGGATTGTGGGTATTATAGGGGAGATCATTGTACTCTTCTTTCTACCTTTGAGTATATTTGAAGATATTTATAATAAAGCTTATTGAATATTTTAACTTCTGAGTCAAATATCATGTATTTTAACATCTTAATATATAAAGAGATCTATTATACATCAGCATATCATCATTTTATATCATGGGGAAAATATTTACTTTAAATTCCTCTCTCCACATCGGTCAAGGATCCTACTATGTTCTACCTTGAACTCTTTTTTTTTTTTTTATTTAAAGATTCATTTATTTATTTGCGAGAGAATATACTCGCAGTAAAGGCAGAAGGAAAGGGAAAATCCCAAGCCTACTCCATGCACTCAGCACAGAGTCCGACTTGGGGCTCCATCTCACAACCCTGAGATCATGACCTAAGCCAAAACCAAGAGTCAGATGTTTAACTACCTATGCTACACCTTGAGCTCAGTTTTTCTAGATGCAATGGAAAATACTGTTAATTTGTACATCAACCAATTTTAATAAATAAACATATAATGAGAACTTTCTGTGAACTCTGCAATATTTTCTTCCAGAAGGGCCAAATCTGCATGTCCATTGTCTTAGGAATGTTGGCCCTAACCTCAGTAATATTACACATTCTGCTCACCAGTGACATGCGTTTATAGTTTGCCTGGTGGGGTGCCTGGCTGGCTCAGTGGGAGGAGCAAAGGAGCCTGTGACTGTTAATCTTGGGGTCATGAGTTCAAGCCTCACCTCGGATGTAGAGATTACTTAAATAATTAAGAAAAAAAGAAGTGACGCCTAGGTGGCTCAGCAGTTGAGTGTCTGCCTTTGGCTCAGGGCATGATCCCACATGGAGTCCCCCACATCGGGCAGCCTGCATGGAGCCTGCTTCTCCCTCTGCCTATGTCTCTGCTTCTGTGTGTGTATGTGTGCGTGTGTCTCTGTGTCTCGTGAATAAATAAATAAAATCTTAAAAAAAAAAAAAGTAGTTTGCCTGGCATGTGCTCTGGGTTTTCACAATCCACCAAACATGGCCTAAAGCCACAATCCTTGAATGATTATTTGCACAGAGAATTAAAGGCTCAAAAACTTGACCTTGACCTCTTTGGTATTCCTTAAATTATTATATTCTCTTGTCATGGGCAACTACTGAGCAGCATTTCAGTAGTTACCCTAACCAGATCCAAATCTCTCTTCTCTTTTTGGTACCCCTATGCTATATTTCCACTACCCTTTGAGATCTCAGCATTATTACTCCCTATTTGCTCAGAATGGTTGCAGTTTATGCGTGGTTGTCCCAGGATAATCATTAACACCTCATTTCACCCAATCCAAGCCATTCCCTACATTGAAAAAAAAATCAACCATTCACTCTTTTCTGTATGTACCCCGAAATATTTTTCGCTCCACACCTTTGCATTGTTTTTTCTGAGTAGAATGTACTCCAGGCCTAGAATTGCCATGACAATATAAATTTACCTGGGAATGCTGTATCTCAGACAAATAACAGATTTTTTAGTATATACATGTCCCAAGTATTGTATGGGACATACTTATCCTAAAAAATATTAGCCATCATTTATTTGAAATTCAAATTTAATTCAGCATCCTATATTTTATCTGGCAATCCTTTCACTCCCTGCTTCCAAATCCACATTTTCTAGGCCCAACTGAAATGCTTGTATCACTTGGAAACCTCAGTGAGCCTTTTTACCTTCTTCCAGAATGGTCTCCCAGAGCATTTTGACTGTGCCTCTCATACCACCAGACATTCCCACCAGCATCCCGACCATTCATGTAATATCTTTATTCTTTTTTATGTGACTTCAGGATAATAATGGAGCTTTACTTATGTTTTTCCTCCCTCATATTACTAATCACCTATTGACATACTAGCAATCAATGAATGTTCAGAATGTCTAGGGATAAGCATTACAGTGATTTTCGTTGGACTTAACAAATTAGTAAATTGTTTAAATTTCCCAGGATCATTTCGAAAATCCCTCTGATGACTTAACAGCTTCTCTCAAGGACAGTTAAATAATAAATCCATTTATGCATCTCAGAACTAAAAATACAGCTACTAGATTGTCTATAACAATAAATGTACCGCCTGGTGTAGGATGTTGACAGTGGGGGAGGCTGTGGGTGTGCGGCGACTCTATTTTCTGCTCAATTTTACTGTGAACTGAAAACACTCTAAAAAAGTCTATTTTTAAACCCTCCCCCCCATAATACAAGTCAATTTGAATTGAGCTTAAAAAAAATAGAGCTACTGTTGAAATTTTCTTAAAATAACAGATGTGAGCAGGGGATGGGATTAATTCTTGACATACATTATTTAAAGTACCCTGTTTTCAAAACTAACCTTGGATTTGAGTAGCTTTATATTGAATATTAAATTTAAAAACATTGTGTCAATTCTGCTTTATTCAGGTTATAGAATTTTTAATCAAATGCAAATCATATTAGTCCTACTTACCTCTAGTTTTTTTGGTGGATAGTGTCTTTCAACATGCCATGTTTTTTAACATTATCAGAATACCTCATCTGCTAAGAGAACTGAACTCACTGTAATTTTACTCCCCAATATATAAAGGGCAATTGTGAAAAGAATTTTTGTACTCTTTATTCTGCATGCATGTGCATATGAGACACACACAGGAAAAATAAACCAATTAATTATTGTCAACTTTTGTATTTCTTCTAAACGATAGAAATAATAATTTTGTTGGTTTTTTTTTTAAGATTTATTTATTCATAAGAAACACAGAGACGCAGAGACACAGGCAGAGGGAGAAGTAGGCTCCCTGCTGGGAACCCAACACAGGACTTGATCCCAGGACCCCAGGATCAGACCTGAGCCAAAGGCAGACGCTCAACCACTGAGCCACCCAGGTGCTCTGTTGGTTAAATTATTTTCATGAAAATATACCTTACTGTAAAAAATATTTCTTAACTTTTTTCCCCCTACAGCGTTCTGGGATCACAACTCTCTCGCTATTCGTTAATAATTTATTTCACCTCTATTAGCTACAGCTTATTGCTTGGATATCATCTTACAGCAAACTATGGTTTCTACCAAAACAGTCTAAAAAGGTGTCATTAAAATTTTTGAAAACAGAAAATCAAGAATCAGAAGAACACACTATAATGTTTTCTCAGAGCAAACACTGAGCATGTGCAGTATGACATCAAATTTAAAACACGATTTAAGCCACTTTTAGTTAAACGATTTCACCTTTCATTTTAAAGTAGCCTATTAGACCTTTAGTCACAGGTTGAATCAAGGCATCCTAAACGATTTCACCTTTCATTTTAAAGTAGCCTATTAGACCTTTAGTCACAGGTTGAATCAAGGCATCCAAAAAAAAAAAAGAAAGAAAGAAAGAAAGAAAAATCATTTCCATTTTGACAAAAATTAAGTGGTTCTGGTCCCCCTGGGGAGGTCATCATCCTCCACCAATGCCCAGCTTTTAGGGTTGTGAATGAAGTATATGGATCCCAGACCAGTCAGCAAAATCAGATGAATCAAACCTAGTAATCAGTGGGATGCTGATGTCACAGCCAGATCACACTCAGAGCCGTGAAGATAATGTACTCTAGGACCAAATAAAGAATGTAAACACTACAGTGTCTTCCAGACAATAGGGAATTAAACAAGATGTGTTCCTGAATTCTATTGTTGCTCCAAACCAGGATTTGGTCCTGAGCCCCAAATCGCAGAAAAGAACTGGATTTAATAAAATTTTAAATAAATTCTCCCTCTAACAATACTGTAAATAAATATATGTGCAACTGAAAAACATGACGGCAATTTTATTTTTCACTAATACTGTAGTCCCCACAAATATTTCACCATGACAATTCGACAGCAGTGGTATTTTGCTAATTTCTAAATAAATAGGAAGATAAAGCGATTCACAACAAATATAATTGATCTTCCCCTCACTGCCGCATAAATAGTATTTGTTATAAAAGTTTAAAAGCCACATTTATGCATTAAATTATTAAAGCAAGTATAATGCCTCCACACTGTATTGTTTTGCAAGGGTTATCATGGAATCTTCACCATTTATCATACATGTATTTCTGTCTTTTTTCTACTCAGAAGCACAGCATGAAAAAACTTCATTTCACATTGAAACATCACTATGTGGAACAGTGTGATGAAATGAGACACAGGAGGAGTTATACTCCGGTAAACAGTTGGTCTACGGAAATGATAGCATTTTATGCTGAGACTGATATATCAATTTTAAGTCCTAAGAGATGACTGATCTGAAAGCCAGAATGTCACCAGTGATGAAGTATACACATGTGAAAAATTACAGGTAACGTGACTAGGCCTGCTGAGGGGCCTCTCACCCAGGCCTGTTTTACAAACCAGCACAGAACGCCACGATCCTCCTCCAGCCACTGCTCCAGATCAATTATTCCATATCACTGGTTGACGAAAAGCACTCGTGTTGTCATGGACATCTAAAATGTGTCACTAAATAATCTAACTTTAATGATGTTGTAAATGTGACCAGAAGTGTCTTTCCCAGATTGCATCCTGAGATGCATACGTTTCCTATAGAAGAAGAAAAAGATGGAAGTTTTAGGAGAAAAACTGTTCCATCCAACAATCCAAGAATCCGTGCAACACTTTTTCTGGGCTCAGATAAAAAGCAGAACCTGGTTTTGTTTTATCACGCATTTTCAAAGTGCAGATTATTGCTCATTATATCTACAAACTGTGGAGATACTTTGCAAATATTTTCTTGATTAAAATAAGAGGCTCTAGAGCTACTGTGGGCAGCCGTAGTCAACTGGATATAAATTAGTATTTAGTATACCATTCGGGTGAAAGAGCCATGCTGGAAACGGTGACTTTATTTTTTAAATCTTATTCATTATGCTTCACATAAAAACAAAGAGTTGATGACCTGAAAGTATATTAAGTAATGGCTTCTGGATAGCCGTGGGTGAGTTCTCTGTGCCTCAGTGTTCTCATCTATAAAATGGGGAGAAGAGTCACAGAGGGTTGCGAGGGTTACGTAGCAGAGGGCAAAGGCCATGTAAGGATTTGCTGTTATTCACTATTGCACAGTATTTCAGATTTCATTTCAGGAACACCGGGGATACCTTCTTTCAAAACAAATAGTTCTACAGGTGGTAATGTATTAACACTGTAGAAAAATTTACATGAAATGGTATGTAACTGTCGACGTACAGCAGGTGCCATGGCCCAAAGATGAACATGAGTATGACGAAGTATTATTTACTCATGTTCCCCCCCACCACCACCAATCAATATTCAGAGTCGTTATCTAGGAGTGAACATAGGATTTAGAGGCAGAGTTTGTGTCTGGTGTGCATTTTCAGAATTTTCACTCATAGTGGGCATGCCATAAAAATTCTGAGCCCCAGTTTTCTTACCTAAATGGAACACCACCACCCTTTCCATAGATATGTTGCAAGCCTTAAATAGGATGGCCATTCTGTAAAATACTCTATACTACCATGTGCCGATATAATCTACAATTATTATAATAAAATCTTTCCTTTGCTTAGATTATCATTTAGCTTCTTAAAATGCAATGACCTCACGAGAAAGATATTACCACCAGTATTATTATGAAGACAATGAAGGAGGAAAAAAAATCACTTTAAAAGGAACAATATAGATTTTTCTGACTCCTAATTAAAATGTATGGCCATGAGGAAGGCTTATAGAACAAAAAAAAAATGTAGGCAATTCATCTTTTCAAAGTGGCTCTTCAATACTTTGGCTGAACGGCTAAAGGGACTCAGAATATGAGGGTACTTGCCAAAATCTGTGCAGTCAGAAATTGAATCTTAATGTTTTCTCACAGCCCCCACTATTGGCCTCTACTTTCAGTGTTCAATCCATAGTGGTACTTATATATTTGGTGGGCCTTTTTGTAATTTATAACAGCCTGCAATTTTCATATTATCAAAACTATTATTTTTTCTCCAATAGTTCCATCTTGTTTAATGCTTAGAAATCACATCCTCACCCCCCCCGCCCCCCCCCAAAAAAGTCAGTTGTTCACTTATATGTTCTAACTTTAATAATGCTTTTATATTTCACCTGGAATCTCTCTGAGATTTATTTTTGTATATTGCACAGAAAAGAATCTCATTTTCCTCCCCTAAACCCATTGTTTCTATAATATTTATTGTCTTTTGAAGTCAATGAAGAAAGAAAAAAAAATCACTTTCATAAAATGCAACAGTGGAAATAAGAGTTGAAAGGATCCTCTTTTTGATTGAGAAGAGGTTGGGAAAGGAGAAAGGTAAATTGGGAAGTAGAGATTTGAAAGAAACTAACTTGAGACACAGGCTTCCAGTTATAAAATGAATAAGTCATGGGAGTA
The DNA here is from genome assembly GCF_048418805.1 of Vulpes vulpes. NCBI lineage: Eukaryota > Metazoa > Chordata > Mammalia > Carnivora > Canidae > Vulpes > Vulpes vulpes. The sequence goes on from NC_132790.1 coordinate 92,938,544, forward strand.
AAAGGCACAGTATAAGTATAATCAGTGATACTGTAATGTCATTGTATGGTGACAGATGGTAGCTACACTGGTGGTGAGCAGAGCCTAACATATAAACTTGTGGAATCATTATATCGTCCACCTGAAACTAATGTAAGGTTGAGTGACTGTACTCAAAAAAAAAAAAAAAACTTGAGTGTATTAGCAAGAGACAAAAGAGAAGAACAGCACTCCCAGGGAGCTAGGAATGAACCATAGTTGGGAATCGAGGGTTCCCTATTATGAAATTTCCCTTGATCCAGCCCAAGAAGGGGGCTGAGAATGAGTCTTGCTAGTGTTCTCTCAGAAAGAGGAAAATAGAATGATTGATGACAGCTATGCCAAACTCTTGCCAATGGAATTTCATAAATGGGGAAGGAAGTACAATCACAGTAGCCAGCCCACACCGCACAATAATCTTGGCATGAAAGCAATTATGTCTGTTAAGTAATTCTATATAATCCAAGCACATTTTAACACAGGAGCTGTAAAAAAAACTTCACAGATCGAATAAGTAGTTATTCATTCATCAGTACTTTATTGTCATTCTAAAAATTATATATTTGTTCCTTTTCCAACTACAAAAGATCAAAAATATATAATGAATTCAAAGAATGGAAATATAAATCACCTGTAATCCCATTTCCTGAAATATATAAAGTTATTCTAAGCATTTGCAACTGTTCTTCCAGACTTTTAATTATTGGTATAAATACATAGAAAATTCACAAAAATGCTATACAAGATACACAAAATTACAAACACGTATACTATTCAGCAATCAGGGAAAAAAAAAAGGTAGAAAGGAAGAGACCAGGACAGGATGAACAATGTGGGCTGTGACCAAAACAAAATAAACAGAAGCCACTTACTATAGGTGGACCACAAATTTTACTTAAAACCTCTGTTAACCAAATGGAAAAGGGAAATGTCATCGTTCGTGTAGTTCAAAACTCCATTAGATGAGAAATAAAGTTTTCTGAAGAAAATGATGTATCCCTCATATTCAAGAATAAAAGAGTTTACGATAATTTTCTTTTTCTCCTAAGAACCCATAGGCTATATCTACAATGTGATAAGAACTTTTCAGTATTTGTAAAATCAAAGGTCTGCACAGAAGTCAGGCGGGAATCATAAACGACTGATCCTGCACCTGGTTTAACACAGGAGAGTAGGGATTCTGATGAGCTTAAGAGTAGAAGCTCTGACTTTGTGCATTCAAGTATATGTATGTATGTACACATATACACTTCTCTAATGTTTGAGCAATTTTTGGGCCATACACATCACATTTGCTCCTGAAAAGCCCCCAGTATACAATTCCTATTACTTATTTTTTGTCCCCCCAAGCTCTTTAACCATGATCCACATCATCATTAATACTGTTGCTTGTGGAACACTGTGCCGCTTACCAAACAATGAGATTAAAAAAAAAAAAAGTTACATGCTCTGTTTCTAGAGACATTATACTTCATTTGTCATAAAATTAATAGGTGTCAAGAAATGTCAGAAGTTTTGAATAGCAAAAAATCTTTATGGATTTAGTGATGAAAAGAAGGTATTATTTCCATTTTGAAACCAGAGTGTAGCTGTTAGGATGAATTTGCAAGGGCAAATGGCTGTAAAATTTTTTTTTTTTTTTTGCATTCTTTCCAGGAAGGTGTAAGAGTTCTCAGCACTCTGCATTATCAATCCCTGAAATTTCTTAAATGTTTTTCTAGCCATTAACATACACGTAATGTTATCTCATCGTGGTTTTAATTTGTATTTTTCTAATGACTAGAAATGTTGAACATTTTTCTCGCGCTTATTAACCTGCCCTATCTCTTTGATAAAACACTGGTTTAAATAATTTGACATTTTTAATTGAATTGTTTGGTTTCTTAAGGATGAATTTATACACTTTGCATAGAAGTCCTTTGTCAGATATGTAATCGGAAAATATTTTCTCCCAGTCTGTAGCTTGTCTTTCCATTCTATTAGCAGTCTCCTATAGAACACAAGTTTTTCATGCTGATGAAGTTCAAGTTACCAATTATTTCTTTATAGATCACGGTTTTAGTATCATTGCCAGGCACTATTTACCTAACCCCATTTAATAAAGATTTTCTATGGTTTCTTTTTAAAATTTTATAGTTTTACCTTTTACATTTAGATCTGTGATTCATTTTGAGTTAACTTTTGCATAAGCTGTGATATTTAGGTCAAGGTTCATCTCACTACACATAGAAAACTGATTGCTTCAGCACCACGTGTTGAAGATAGATGGATCCGCAATGGATCTTTATTAAAGATCCATTGGTCACATCTGACTGGGTCCATTTCAGGACTATTTTGTCTCATTCAACTATGGGACTAGATGACCTATACCACACTGGCTTGATTACAGTAGCTTTACAATAATTCTTTAAAATTGAGCAGGATTTGTCCAATTTTATTTTTCTTTTTCAATATTTTCGGCTTATTTCATTCCATTGTTTTCCACATAACATTTTAGAGTCTGCTACTTTATATCTACAAAAAAAAATGATAAAATTTTGATTGTGTTAAATCTATTAATCTGGGGAGAAGTGACATTATTAGGTTGACTTTTCCAAGTCATGGACACAGTGTGCAACGTCATTAACTTGGGTCCTTTTTTTCCTCCCTGCCAACCTTTTGTAGTTTTCAGCATAAAGGCCCGGGGTATGTTTCTTATTACATTTATTTATTTCTAAGCATTTCATTTGGGAACAGAGAGACTATTATACGTGCTAACTTTTTTTTCTAGTAAAATATTATAAATAAAATGAAATTATAAGTTATAAAAATGACATATGTATTGGACATATAACCAGAAACTTACATAAGTATACTTAGGACTAGTAGTGATTTTTATGGATTCTGTAGAATTTTCCACTTAAGTAATTAAGGTATCTATAAGTAGAAATGGCTTTCCAACTTACGTGTTTTTTTTTTTTCTTTTTTAACCATATTGTACTGGTAGAATTTTTAGTACAATGCTGAAGAGGATAAATGAGAGTAGACATCTGTGCCTGCTTCCTTATCTAAGGGGGAAAGAATTTGGTCTTTCATCATTAAGTAGGATGAAAAAGGTAAATATTTTTGTAAGTGCCTTTTTCCCTCCACATTGAGGAGGTTCCCTTCTACTCCTAATTTGTTGGAAGTTTTTTCCCATAAATGGATCTTCATAAATAATTTTCTGAGCAATTGGTATAATAGGGTGAATGCACTTCATCTTATTAAATTGGTAGACTACACTTTGAATAATGAACTGGCCTTGCACTACTGGGATAAACCCTACTTTATATATAATTTATGTATACATATATATGTAATTTATGTATACTTTGTTTGGCTGGATTAAGGAAGTTTGTTTATGAGTGGTACTGTCCACTTTATCTACTACCATTGTCTGATGTTGCTATTAGCATGAGGCTGGCCTATGAAAATGAACTGCAAAGTGTTCTCTTCTGTTTTCTGAAAGACATTGTATAGAATTGTTATTTCTTCTTTAAAAGCTCAGTAGAATTTGCTAATGAAACCACTTAGGCCTGGAGATTTCTTTATTTGAAGGTGTTTAACTATGAATACCACTTCTTTCATTTTTAATAGGAATATATATATATATATATATATATATATATATCATAGATTTCATCTTAAGTTTTGGCAATTTGTGATTTTCAAGAAATTGGTCCATGTCATGTACCTTGTCAAATTTACATGTGCAGAGTTATCTGTAGTATTCTTTTCTTATCCTTTCAGTACTTATTTGAAATAAGTACTGAAATAGAATAGAAATACCTGTTTTGAAAATTAAAAAAAAAACTGTTTTGAATAGAAATATCTGTCTTGAATAGAAATACCTGTTTTCCTTCTTGATGTTGGTAATTGGTATCTTCTTTCCCCCTCTCCTACTTCTTTAATTATGGATTATATAGTTATTATATATTATTGAATTACCAAATATTTAGACATTTTCTTGTTATCTGTTACTGAGTTCTAGTCTAAATCCTTATGGTCAGGGGACATACTTTGATTTTTAAAATTTTGTTAAGATTGTTTTACACTTTGGGATACGGTCTGTATCAGTGAGTGTATTAGTCCATTACATTTAAAAGAATTCATGTTCTCTAAAAATAGAAGCAGAGAGAATAATGGTGGTTTTCAGGGGCTGGGTTTGGAGAAAGGGTAAAATGTTGGTCATAGGGTACAGAGTTTCAGTTGTGCAATACGAATAAGTTCTGTAGCTCTAATGATCAACATGGTAACTACAATAATACCGTACTGCATATTTGAAATTTGCCAAGAAGGTAAGTCTTAAGTGCTCTCACCACACACCCCACCCCCAAAACATACACACAAAAACAGTAACTGTGAGGTTTTAAATATGTTAGCTTGATTGTGGTAATTATTTCACAATGTATATCAGAACACCAAGTTGTACACCTTAAATATATACAATTTTCATCAGTTATACCTCAAAGCTATGAAGGGAGAAAAAAGTTATACTTTGCTTAAAAATGCATATTGTGCTATTTTTAAATAAACTGTTCTACAAATGTCAATTTGATGCAGTTTGCAGTAAACTGGTGGTGGTGTTTGCTTCTCCATACTTGAGGATTTTCTGAGAAAACAGTGATGAAATCTCAAACTATAATTAAGATTTTTCTATTTTTCCTTCTGGTTCTGTGAATTTTCCTTTGTGTATTTAGAAGTGCTTTAGAAGCGCATTAGAAGCACTAAAGAAATTAGGTGAGTTCACATTTAATATTGTTATATCTTCTTATTGAGCTGATTTCTATAACTAAGTAGTATCTCTATTTATTGCTAATTTTCTTTGTTCTGAAGTCTATTTTACTGGATATTAATAAACTATCCCAGCTTCCTTTTAAAGTTTGCACAGTACACCTATTGCTCATCATTACTTTCGATTGAAGACCCAGAATGTCATAATATTCAAAATATGCTGTATAAAATCCCAAATTACCCAGCATGCAAAGAACCAGGAAAAAAAAATCTACTTAAAAGGAAAAAGGCAGTCAAAACCAAACACAAAACCAATTCAATTCACTTCAATGACTAAGGCAGAGTTTTAAAATAAGTGAGTTTTAAATGCATGATAAATGGATTAGGATAAATATAAGAAGAGGATTAACAATGAGCCTTTTAAAGTTTTAGAAAGATTAGTGAGCATGGCACCTTTAAATTAAGTTTAGGAATAATCTGGTTTAGAAAAAGGAATGGAGTAGCTGGATTCTTGGAATAACTTCGCTTTTCTCAATTTGGTTCCAGAATTATATGATGAATAACAATGAGATACAAATTTTATTACTATTCAAGATAGTATAATATTTTCCTCGTGTGTTAGGAACAGAGATATATGGCGGGATGGGTGAAATAAGTGGATGGGGATTGAGAAGTGCACTTGTCATGATGAACACCAAGTGATGTATGGAATTGTTGAATCACTGTATTGTACACCTGAAACCAATACAACACTATGTTAACTGGAATTAAAACTTAATAAAATAGATATATGGCATATATACCACCATAAAATTTTTGTCTAAACCTCCATTAAGTTTTACATTTAAGAAGTGCTAGAGAATGAGAATTTTTTAAAAACCTTATCATCTTTTGCAGAAAAAAAAAGGAACCACAATGTGTAATTTTAAAAAGAGAAAATGATATAATAGCACTTTTAAAAAAATCAAAATTTATAGGTCCACCCCCGGAGTTCATAGACTCTTACTAAAATTTCTGATTTGATCACTACACTCAGGTTTATTTTTGTCTTTTTTTTTTTTAGAACTTTTTAGTTAAATAAGAAATTATATGATTACTCATATCCACAATATATCTTTGTTAAATGAAATTGAGCTACTTAGCAAATGTGTTCTCCCAGAAAAGTGTATTCTTTAAAAAAGGTAGATATATATACATGCTTCTAATTTTTATCTAAGTTGAATATTTTAATAAGAAAATTTTTGTAATATCAATTGAATGCTTATATTATTTCCGCAAAGACTTGACAAGTTTCAAAAACATGAAAAATCCTACAGATCATGTAATACCCTTCCTTTCATTGAAAAGAAAAACTAAAATTCAATGTAAATTATAAATGAATGGCAACGACAATAATATCTTTTAAATATTGAATTTAAGGAGCCAGAGCAGTATTCAGAGAAACTTTTATGGCCAAAATACTTCTATTAGGAAGGATAAAATAATAAAGCTAGAGTAAAAAAACAATAGAAAAAACTATTGATAGAAAAAAATCAATGTTATTTTCATTGAAATTTTTCAGAGAAATAGAACTGATCATTAAAACTAAAAGTGAAGAAAAAAAACTAAAAGTGAAATATTTCAAGACCTGTAAAATGAAGAAGTTTGGAAATATGAACAAGAAAAATACCAAAAGAAAAAAAAAAACACACACAAAACAATAGGTTCAAGGAAAATGATATCCACAGAGCAGAATTTAAACTCTAGAACTTAAATTTAAAGCACTGAAAGACTTTATTCCAGTAAGTTTACAAATTTAGGCAAAAGTAAAGTGTAACAATCTGATTCTGAAGAGAAAAAAAGCAGTAAGAGCAGGAAGCAATCCAGTGTTTCGGGATCCAGCAGGCAGACAGGCATCTCAGGGAGCCAGAGTGCCAGCGAAGATGGGAGGGTTGGAGAGGAGCAATTAGGCAAGTCAGAGAGCGAGAGGAGTGCCAGGATTTTTGCAAGCGGTTTTGGTGGAAAACACTAGACAGGGTCTACAGAGATTTTTTAGGAAGTGTGTCTGTTTTCTTTGGAGAACTGTGTGCCACACACCTTTCCCTTTACTAACAAACAGTTATAGCATTCTTCAGTCATTTGGAATCAGATCATTATTTCTGTGAATGACATCGACAGATGAGGCCGTAGGATTTAGGAGTTCTAGGTCCAGATACAAATGTAAATGGTTGGCTTGATAAAGGATTAAAGACATTTGCCAAACTTGATAGTAATTAACTCAGAGGAGCAGGATTACAGGAAGGGGCTGGCAGATGAATGGGAAAACAAGATTTTCCTACTTTAACCACTACCCTAATCTTTAGATCTTTTACAATGATAGTGTGGGTGTATAACTTATATAATTTTTTAAGTAAAATTTTAGCAATGCTTTTTAAAAAGAAAAAAAAAATGGTTTCACTCCCTATTGGGGTTTATAGGGTTAAGTCTTCTAGTATTTCCAATTTTGCCGAGTGTCTTTCACTTGTTTATTCATTCACTCAGATATAAACTACAGTCCCATTTTTCAAGATAATAATTTCACTGAGGAAAAACAAAATAAGGGGGTCTTGTGTGTGTGTGTGTGTGTGTGTGTGTGTGTGTGTGTGTGTTCAGTTAACAAATGGAAAGCATAATGCTAAATATTCATGGGGATCTAGAAATGACAAATTTAGGTCAGTAGATCAGGGTCTGCTAGCATCCTTGAAGAACACTTAACAAATTTGGGTAGCATGAAGAGGAAAGAAAATTTGCTTGGAGAGAAAGGTGACAGGGGTATTTAAAGGTAGAGAGGAGGATTATATATAATAAAGCAGCCCAACCACCTAAAGTGGAAGGCCTAGAGGGAGGGTAGGTTAGAAAAAGAGGGTGGAGGGGCACCTGGGTGGCTCAGTGGTTGAGCATCTGCCTTTGGCTCAGGTCAAGATCCCAGGGTCCTGGGATCGAGTCTTGCATCAGGATCCCCTCAGGGAGCCTGCTTCTCCCTCTGCCTATGTCTCTGCCTCTCTCTCTCTATCTCTCATGAATAAATAAACAAAACTTTAAAAAAAAAAGAAAGGGTGGAGGCAGAGTGGGGAAACACTGTAGTGTATTAAAAGCCACATAATATAGAAGAGCTCTGACTCTAGAGTCCCACAGACCAGAGTTTCTAACCCTCTTATGCCACTTGCCCCTATGTGGTGTGGAACAAGGATTTCAACCTCTCTGAGTCTCAGGAATATGAGGATAATAACAGCATAAAGTTATCATGAAGATTAACTTAAATACTTGAATTTTTAAAATAATTTTCAAGGACTTGATAAACACTATGTTTCATTATTTTGTTGCATACATGACATTTAGATATTATCCAATAGGCCAGTATTTTCCAACTTCTACACAACAAGTTTTTAGATATTAAATGAGTTTGCCTTAAAGAAGAAAATTCCTTGGACAGAAAATCTTGAAAAAAAAAATCTGAGTTAAATGTTATTACTAGAAACTATAATATAACTAGTAGGCATTTACATTCCTTAAAGGTGGCATATCCAAAACTGTTGTTTGGGGGTTTCTTTCTATAGAAATTTTGCTTCTCAGAGCACCTTTTAAGATTAGTGTTCTGCATTAGAATTACTGCTAAAGGCAATTAGACGGTACCGCAAGTCTGTGGTCAGTAAAATTGTGTGAGGTGGAAAACTGTGTCTAAATCTTGGAATTTTACACAGGCTTAAGAAAAATAAATAAATGAAAAGGTTTTGCAATAAGCCCGGCACTAGATATCAAGAGCCTGGACCAAAGCTATCTGCTAGGAATTGTAAAGAAAGGGACAAATGCAATGCAACAAAGAGAACTGTCAACAGAACTTAGGGAATGGCCAGGGCAAGCAGGAGGGGGACAGGAAGTTAGGCAGACACTGAGGTAAGGAGGTCATTTCTACTCTAGTAGAGTGTGGATATAATCAACAGAATGAAGAGATTAAGACATAGGAGACAACTTTTTTTAAAAATGATATAAAGGAGGCTCCTGGGTGGCTCAGTGGTTAAGCATCCGCCTTCGGCTCAGGTCATGATCCTGGGGTTCTGGGATTGAGTCCCACATCGGGCTCCCTGTAGGGAGCCTGCTTCTCCCTCTGCCTATGTCTCTGCCTCACTCTGTGTCTCACGAATAAGTAAATAAAAATATTTTTAATGATA